>NW_027186967.1:11337-57638 GCF_028583685.1 Petaurus breviceps papuanus | reverse complement strand
ACAAGGAAGCTGAGGCCCAGAGAAAAGGGTCACACAGCTCCTTTCCTCAAAGCAGAATTTGGTGCTTTGCAAGTGGGGGCAGAGGAGGAAGAGGAGGTGAGGAATCCAGGTTCCCCAGAGGCTTGGAGGGAGGCTGGGAAAACACTGATGTTTCTGAGGAGTTGGATGCCACCCCAGAAAGACTCCTCTCTCTTACTCTCTTCATAATACCTGTCATTTCCGTAGCTTTGGCCTAGAGAGCTGACGGGACGCCTCCAACCAGTGGGGAGGGTGGGTATCATTAGTCTCTTTTTTGTGACCCATTTCCTCAACTGTAAAATGAGGATCATAATAGCACTTACGTCAGTGAGTTGTTGTGAGGACTGAATGAAATAATATTTATAAAGCTCCTAGCCTTACAAAGGCAGCTACATTACTCATTGGATAGAGCTGGAAACTTGAACTTGGGGAGACTTGAGTTCAAATCCTGTTTCAGACACTCACTAGTTATATAACCCTGGTCAAATCACTTAACTTGGGGCAGCTAGGTGGCTCACTGAATAGAGCACCGGCCCTGGAGTCAGGAGGACCTGAGTTCGAATTCAACCTCAGACACTTAACATAAAAACTAGCCGAGTGACCTTGGGCAAGTCACTTAATCCCAACTGCCCTGCCTTCCCCCCTCCAAAAAGCAAACAAACAAACAAATCACTTAACCCTGTCTTCCCCTGTTTCCTCATCTGCAAAATGAGCTGGAGAAGGAAATGGCATAGCACTCCAGTCTTTGTCAAGATTTTAGATTTGTTGGGGCCCTTAGATTTGGGGGGGAGTTCTAAGTAGAGGAATGTCTCAAAATCATTTATCTTTATTATAAAGGATAGATAGAAACTCCTGCATGGCACAATGGATTTATAGTCACAGGTTCCAGGTTCTAATTCCAGCTCTGAAAACTTATGCTTGGGGCTTGACTTCTCTGGGCCTCAGTTTCTTCATCTGTAAAATCTGTTTACTTCTCTAGTCATTTGACCCATGTTACATCAGCATCTTTTTCCAAGAGCACCTTGCTCATTCCTAACTATTGAATATAGATTTGCTTGCAGAGTATATTTCTGCTCTTTCTGATAGATTGACTACTTAACCTTCTTTTACGTAGCAAGGAAGATTCCTTTGAGGGACAACCTTGTGCCCCTTCAAGCCAATATCCTGTGTTATACTCACAAGGGGAAGAGTCCCTCTAGGGTGTGTCCATCAGTCAAGGGATGTGTGAATGCTCCCTCACATCCCTCACAATGGAAAAGAACCCTGTAACTAAGATGCCTTCTCTGGACTCTGTTAATACTATCTGGGTGACCTTGGGCTAGCAGACACTTTACTTTTCCTCAATCTCCTCTCCTGTAAAATGTGGGAGTTAGGGTTTTTAAGTGATAATATTACTACTAAGAATACCAATTATGGAGCACTTTAAGACATACAAAGCTCCAGTATATATAGTATCATTTGAGGTCCTCTTCAGCTCTAAATCTGGGCTCTGAAGGCCTTAACAATTTTTCTCAGTAAAATTTTTACTCCACTCACAAAGAAATGTTTATGAAACATCCCCTTGTATGCAGCATAGTGCTGGTGTGATACTAACCAGTCAGATACAGTATTTGCTGTCATGGGCCTGACAACCTAAGGTAGATAGTATTGTTAGAGAGTGACTGGTGTCTGTAGGATGGAGGGGAAACAAGAAGCCAGCAGGAGCTATTTCTGATCTATCCTCCACATAGCTGCCAAAATAATTTTGAGGCAGCTATGGAGCACTGGAACTACAATTGGGAAGATCTGAGTTCAAATCCAGCCTTAGGTACTTTCTAGCTGTGTGTCCCTGGGCAGGTCACTTCACAGTTATCTGCCTCAGTGTCCACATGTGTAAAATGGTGATAATAATAATAACACCTGCCCAATAGAATTTTGAGGATCAAATAATCTTTGTAAAGAGCCTAGTACACAGTATCTTGCACATAATGAGTGATATATAAATAGCAGCTATTTTTAGCTATTATTGTATTGCTTAAGTAAAAACCAAGATCTGTTCCCTACTCAACAAACTTTCTGTGACTATATTGAGTCAAATAAATTTAATCCCCTCTGTTTGCCTTCTAAAGCCCTTTGCAGCCTGGGAGCTCCCTCCTTTTCAGACCTCATTCAATGCTCCTTTGACTCTGTGGCCTTCTTGTTAGTCCCTACGTGTAACACTCCATCTGCTCTCGTGCCTTTGCACTTAACCATCCCTTATGCTCTCCCCTACCTCATGGAATACCTTACTTCCTTCAAGACTCAGACTAAGTTCTGCCTTCTTTGCCAGGCACAGAACACCAGGCCTGGGGTCAGGAAGACCAGAGTTCAAATCTGGTCTCAGTCATTTATTAGCTGTATGACCCTGGGCAAGTCACTTAACTCTGTTGCCTCAGCATCCTCAACTGTAAAGCTGGGCGAATAACTCTTGCCTCTTAGGGTTATTGTAAGATCAAATGAGATAATAATTGTAAAAAGCACTGCACACTGTAGGCACTCTATAAATGCTTATTTCCCTTCCCTTCTCTCCCTCCCAAGCCTTACTTGACCCTCACAGTCACTAGTTCCTTTCTGTCCTGAAGTACCTGGTATTGATTTCTGTATGCTTTCTATATTCACTGTACATATGCTTATGTTGTCTTGCAGGATAAAATGTAAGCTCTGTGAGAGCAGGAGCCCCTTCATTTTTGTCTTTGTAATCCAGGGCCTAACACAATGCCTGGTACACAGGAGGTGCTTAATAAATGCTTGCTCAAAATGTGTGGAATACAGATACAAAATGAAACTACTAGGAATACAATTTCTTTTAAAGAAAAGCTCTATGATCTTGGGAATTGGTAATATTCTAATTGCTCATGCTTACTTTTCTAAAATTCAGAACATCTTACCGATACATTTTGTTTGAACTTGACCAGCATTTCTCTACAAACAGCCAGACATCTCCCCTCACCCAGAATACATTTCCCTATACCTAAAGTAAAACCTCCAAATAGAGTGATTGCAGGTGATGGTACATCATTTTCAACTTTTGTAATTTGATTCTGAGGAAAAGAAAGATGCATGATTTGACTGTGATAATATGATACCCACATTGGCCTTTATGTTTGACTTGAATTTGGTTGCCTTTTTTGGTTTTCTTTATTTCATAATCATTGTGTATGTTGGTTGCTCTTTTGGTTGCTTTTTCTCCACCGTGGTTTCATGTGTTTTCACAACTTCATTCCCTCTGCAGATAGATGCATCTACAAGCTCTGTCTGCAGCCACAGTCCCTCACCTGAACTGCAGTCATAGACCTTCGATAGCTGTCCAGATTTTTCTGTTTGATGTCCCAGCATCACCTCCCTAACTCAGCCCATCATGTTCCCCTCTAAAATGAGTCCCATCCTCAAACGTGCCCTATTTTCTTCAATTGCCCCACTATCTATCTTGTTATCAAGCCACTCTTCCTTCTCCTTCATTCCCTGTCAGTCACGGAAAAGTGAAATACCTTCTTTACAATCTCTCAGCCCTCGTTCATCCCTGCTTTCTCAAATGAACCCAGATATCTTCGTCTGTCACCCCACTTAGATTCTTTTAGTCATCTGCTAACTGACTTTTCTTCTTTCCAGTCTCTATACCCAGCCACCTAATTGATACTCTCAAAACACTGCTTCCATTTTACCAGCACATGATGAGGTGACTTTTCATGACCTCCCCTGGTCTGCTCCCAAACAAAACATCGCACCTCATCTCCTACCATGCCTTAGTGCCAGGATTTACAACTATCCAATGGGAACCTCACCTTCGCCACTCTCCAGATCCAAAATTTTCCAACCTTTTCTTACCCTCTGTTCCCCACGCCCAGATTATCTTCTTTCCACTTTTCCCCCTTACGGCCATCACTGTGACTCCAGCTTACAGTGGTCTCTCCATGCCTCCAGCTGCCTCCTGTAGCCCTTCTCATCCGGGTCACTCATTTTAGCATTTTATTATGTCATAGCATCGTGTTTTTTTTAATTTGTTTGTTTAACAGCTTAATGTCTGTATGTTTTATCTCCATGATGAGATTGTGGCTTCTCCAAGGTAGAGGCCGTGTCTTCCATGTCATCTAGCCAAGTGATGGACACATAAATATTTGCCGAACTGAACTAACTTGAAGTTACTCTAGGGTTTCAAGTAAATGGGGAGGCCTGCACAGGTCCTCCTGGAGCTGCACATGCAGGGGCTGAAGTGGGACGAAAGACGCTGAGTAACTTACCTGAGTATCCGGAATCTTGAGGTCAGTATGCGTGTCTTTGTCATGATGGCACGCCTGCAGACCTCAACAGTTCCTGGTTCTCCAGAAAGTGACAGAAGGACACTGTTCAGGTAGGTCCATGAGGACAAGCTCCCGCCCTCCCCTACCCCTTCCTTCCACTCCCCTCCTAGACACACACATAGTGGCCTGTGCTCAGAAGTTGTGGAAAGAACATCTGGCCAAAGGTTCCTGAGAGAGACCCTGAATGTGAATTCAGAAGACTTGGGTTTGAGTTCCTGGACAACTGTTTATTACCTGTGTGACTTTCAACAAATCCTTTAACTTCTTTGAGCTCCACTTTCCTTGTCTGTGAGTTGGGACTACTTAGACTAATTAGACTTGCCTTATCTGTCTCCTGGGACTGATGTGAGGAAAATTTGACATCTATAAAGTGCTTTGTAAGCACAATGGAGGGGGTAGAAAAAGCATTTGACTGGGATTTCTGAGATTTGAATCTGAGCTTCAGCTCTGCCACCAGCTGGATATGCCAACTGGGCAGGGGAGGGGAGGATTGCCACAGTGCGCAGAAGACTAGGCCTGGAGTCAGTTCAACCTCCTAAATTCAAATCTGGCTTCAGATATTTACTAGCTATGTGACCCTGGGCATGTCATTTACCCTCTCTTTGCCTCAGTTTCCTCATCTGTAAAATGGGAATAATAATAGCATCTCCCTCCCTGGATTGTCATGAGGGTCAAATTAGATATTTGTAAAAGTCTTCAGCACAGTGCCTGCCATAGAGTAGGTGCTTAATAAGGGTCTGTTTCCTTACCTCCCCAAACCCCATAGTTTGTGTAGGTGTGGGTACATCTCTTCACCTCTCTAGACCGTTGTTTCCTTGGGTATCAAGCAGAGGGATTGGATCCTACAAGATCTAGAAGGTTCCTTCCTGCCTGAGAACAGAATTTATTGTGCCATAAAGCACTCCGTGAATGTCTATCATTGTTGCCATCGGAGAGAGCTGGGGTTGAAGCTCAGGAAACTGGACTCTAACCCTTATTATTTGTACTAATCATTTACCATTCAGTAATTACTATCTGCTCTTTGGATCTTTTCATGCCCAGATTTTACCTCCCTAAGTGGATTAGAAACTCAGAGAGGGAAAGAAGCCTCCCTTTCTTTATGTCCTCTAAAGTGTCCAGTGTGCAGTGCCGCAGTCGTATGTGCTGGCTCTTTTGGGTGATTGAATAGTTAGAGCCCAAGATGGCCAACCGTGAGGAAGGGAGATGAGGTGGAGAGGAAGAGAGAGTGCCTAGGAGGAGTGAAAAAGCAGCAATGTGCCAGAAAGCACTCCAGGAGTTTCTCACTGCAGACATTGCTCTGGTAGAGGATTGATTGCCCATGGTTATGTCTTAAAGGAAATCAGGGATGGTTTGCTAATAGGACTTTAGAGTCAGAATGGAAAGGACCAGAAAGTATTGCTCTTCATCAAATTGCTCTCCATCAGCAATGGGGTAGACATGCCTTGGGTGTTTCTGACCTGCTGAACACCTTCGGAGCACCCAAAGGTAATTAAGACAAAGGTAATTTACTCATGGAGACGAAAATCTGATCACAGACATAATGACTAGAACTCATCCGACCCCTAAGTGCTGGGGAAGGCTGAGACAGAGATTCTCAAACTTGGCAACTCACAGAGACTTGGCTAGTTGTTCTCCAAGAAAGAACAGGAGAGAATTGCAGGACTGGAAAACCAAGTTTTGTCTGAAGTAAAAGTTGCTATTAGTATTTTCCTAGAATCCATGACCCAGACAGCCAGTTAGTATTAGTCATGGCCAGGATTTGGGAGAGGGGAGGAGGGAACCTAAAGAGTGGAATGCAATCATGAACTAATCTGAAAAGGGAATGATTTTGCAGTTTTATGGCAACTAGTATTATTAAAACTTAAGCTATAAAATGGACAATAAAAATTTATATTGGCTGACAGTTAATGCTCAAAATAGAGGACCCCAAGAACATTCATTAATACGAGATAGGAATTTGAATAAAGAAATGAACTGCCCCTAAATACTGAAATACAAACTTGAAAAAAATGATAATATAAATGATATGCATGAACATTCATACCGTTAGCTAGCTATGGCTCCAGTCTGCTTCTGTGTGGAATCTGTTACTACCATCTCAAGGTCAGAAATTTAGGTGGGCATTCTTTTTTCCTTACAACTTTTCTTTGAAAAAAAAAATAACACTCGCTCTTGTGATCGTGAAAAATCATATTTCCAACAATTGTTTTTGTAAATCCCATGAAGAGTTAAATTATACTCTTACTGTATAAGTGTACAAAAGCAAGGACATTGCTTTAAAAGCCATTCAGCCCTCCAGTTCTTTTCCCTATTTCTCCCCTCAGAATCTGTCCTGATTCAGTGGCTCTAATGAGTCTAAGATGCTCTCAGTGTGGGTGGTGCTTCCAGGGATACAGATTTCCTGCCCATCCCGCACCTGTGTGGTCTGTTTCTACCCCATTCATTCTCCAAAAGCAGCCGAGAGGGCCCCTTGGACTAAGCATTCCCTAACTCTGGCTCTCATTCTCCTCATTTGTAAAACAAAGAAGTTGGACTAAGATCTCTGGGTCCTTCTAAGCCCCTGAGAGCCTAGATAATGGACCTATTATTGACTTTTCCCCTCCTTATAATTGTTCCCTTTTGTTTAGCACTTTAAGACTAAAAAACACTTTATAAACAGTTATTTCCTTTGATCCTCTCTACAACCTCGTGAATTGGGTGTGATTAACACTCCCTTTATACAGATGAGGAAATCTAGGCTCAGAGTGGTTAAGTGACCTGTCAAAGGTCACACCAGTAAGCATCTGAGGTGGAATGTGAGCCCAAACTTGCCACTGGTCATAGTGCCACACTGCCTTTCTGCCATTCGGTTTAACCAAGTGTATCAACTGACTACTGACAGAGTCATAAGGACCAATGTCATGTGCAGGAGAATGCTCCGGGACTCCACTTATGTAAGTGCTCCCTCCAAAGAGAGAGATGACCACGCATAGTCACTTTCTCAGCTCAGCCTGTGCACCTGTTGAGCATTTCCTCTTAGACACCTTCTACAGAAGGCTGGCCCAGAAGGGTTGGGACCTTCCACTAGCTAGATTGCTTGACATTGCTAGTATGGTTACTCTCTCCCAGGCTCTCCATTGTTTAGCCATTGATCTCACTGCATGGCTAGCCCATGTCCTTTTCTCATCATATGGTTTTTGATAATATACTTTATACTACTTTTCCAAATCTTTATTTGCCTTATCAAGGAGAAACCTGTGAGCCACCTTTGCCTTTAACTGATATATTGTGCTTTCAAGTCCATAGGGTGCTTTCCATCTGTTATCTCATTTATAGATAAAAACATCAAGGGGAATGACTCCCTTCTTCCTGTAGTATGTCCATTGTGGCAATAGACAAGGATCTCACAGATGATGAAAGCTGATGATTTAGTTTTATTTTCTTTGCTGGATATCTTTTGGGAAGTTATGTCAGGCCTCTCAAGCATGTGGCAGAGTTCTGCCTCAGTCACTGAGAAGTAGTAGCATCTCTACTAAATCTCCCTAAAACCCGGAGATTCACCTGCCTCAGAAATGCCTGCCCTGCTTGGGGGAGGCTTTGATGAGAGAAAGTATGTGAAAGTAGAAGGGAATCACAAAGAGCTATGCAAATGTCAACAATTAGTATTCCACTGAATTGTGCTGAGGTGTCTTTTAAAATGCATTTTATGGTCTTATTTTCCACAAACAAAAAATACATCAGGCTCATATTTAAGTGTTTATCTAAGAGTCATGTAATTCATAAGAAGCTTTCTGTGAGGTGTAACTATGAATGAATATTGTGAGTTGCCATGCATTGGGAAGTCCTGGAATGGACATAGGGTTAGGTAAGGCCCAGTGCTGCTGGGACTTAACCTTTAAAAGAATCGGAGAATAGCCAAATTGTCCCCTCTTACACATCGTGGTGTCATGATGATGCAAGCAGAAGTCAGAAGCTTGCTATTCATTTGGAATCATAGATTTCTTGAATTCTCTCAAGGTCATCTTTCCCAGTAGCCCTTGAGCTTCTCTGTGATGTTTCTGTTAAATCACATCCTCTCTGTAATCTAGCAAGTGGTCTGATTCTGACATTACAGATGTACAGATACAGATGTATAGAAATGGCGAGACTTGCTCCAAGATAGATAGATGAATACAGAGCCAGACTGAGTCTAGGCGAAAGATTTTTGTCTTCTCTCTTTCTTATGGACAGAACCTGTCTGAGCCCTATTTTAGCTCTTGGCATACTCTCCTAGTACAAACATACCAGATGTGATCTTTATATTCTAAGCATCCACAAGGGCCATTACCTTGATTTCCTAGGCCTCCCAAACAGAAAGCACAGATGATTTCGAAGGTAAGAGTCATTTGTTTTTATTCAAGAAAACCTTTTAACTTGCCTTTGCAGTCAGTTAATCTGTCAGACTGATAAAATAGTCCTTTGTACTCCCCCTCCTCTTCCTGTGCATGTAAGCTTGTATTTAATTCAGTTTGAAATAGCATACTTCTACTTCTCATTTCCTTTTCATGCTCATAGCACTGTTTTTTATGACTTGTTCTATGCTGACTTAAAATTTTTAACTCTATATCCTCAAAGAGGATTGGTTTATCTTTCGTAGATCCCTAATGGATTTAAGCCAGAGGACTGGTCTTTCTTATTGATTTCTCCACTCCATTAACAGCTTTCCATCTGACTGTTATGATCTACTGATCATTGAAATGTGTACTTAAATTTGTCTGTGCAAGTCAGACCTTGGTTCTATGTCATTCTCTTTATAATGGACAAGATCCAAGCAGGCATTCCAACTTCCTTTTCTTTTCACCTTTGACTTACTGTTCCAGGAAAGTGGCCTGAAGTGATTTAAAGATGTGTTTTCTGTTGGTTCATTAGCACATTGTTTCTTCAGATGTTGAATTGTAGTGTTCAGCAGCAGCCTCGGTCATCTGGTCTCTTTTCTGCTGTACCATGATTATCTGTTCACTGTCAACATTGGCAGAGGCTTAGATACTGTGCCTTTTTGAATCAAAGATATTAATCATGACTCATATTACTGCCACTCTTTGTGATCAACTGAGTGTCCTCAGTAAACCAGTCCTAGACATTTGAGAACACATGATTAAATCGTCAAAAACTATATACAGAGCAGAAGAACCACATCCATAAGGAATATTATTGAAAGTTATCGATATTCTCAGGGACATATGCATTTGACTTTGTACAATAACCTTCCATCTTGATACTGCATTTCTATGCATATTATATGAGTACATGCTTATGTGCGTTGTAAACATGCACAGAAAACAAATTTGTTGATAGTATTTAAGTATTGTCTAGCCAGCAGCCCTTCATTGAATGAATATGTCCAGAGGAAAAACTGGCCATTGCTTTCAGAATTTAGTTTAACTGAACTGGCAAATTTAACAGCATATTAAGATTTTATACAAAATTTGAGTGGAATGAAATTTATAGAAATGTTCAACCTGATGAAATTTTTATGGTGTTAGAGGACATTGCTTGGGAGTTATTTTATTGTGGAAAGGAGAAACAATATTTGAAATTCCTAGTTTCACCCAGTCTATGAAATCCATAGATGCCTGAGCTTGTAGTCCACATTAATATACAAAGACAAAATACATAATGGAACAATCGATTTCTTTTAATGAAAGAAAAGCCTCAAGTGAGTTAGTAAAAGCATTCTATTATAATTGTGTCAACTTTTGCTACGAGGGGATTTTAATTATCGTCCCTTTTCCCCTTATCACAGCAGATATTTAATTAGCTGCTGAGAGATCACCTATAGTCAGTTGCACAAGGTATAGGGAAACATTTCCAAAGTTGTTTAGTTTCAAAATAATGTCTCTGAAACGTGTTTTAAGTGAAATGGCATGCATATATCAAGGTATGTTTGAGGTATTTTATTACTTGAAGAAATGCCGAAGTAATTGTTGATTAAGGCAGAGAATCATCTTAAATTTCAAGGGTAAACAGATGAAAATTTAATGTTTTAGTGTGAACAGAGTGAAAATCTCTGCTCAAATACTTTTATTTCAAGTTCTCATAAGTGTTCTAAGTTTGATCATGATAAAAGAATATGAACATTTTTTAAGTATTTGTTTATGACCCTTGGCTTAAAAAATTGCCCTACGCACTCTTGTCTGAGAATGGTTTTAGCAGGAGTTTATTTTCAGTCCCTTGTATCTTTTCAAAAACTATGACCACTGAGGAACATATTGAATACTGAAAGGCGTGAAATATCTAAACGCTGTGGATTTCTTTAAAATGAACACTTTGGCTAGCTCAAAAATATATCTGAAAAACATCACCTTTGTTATATTTTCTATATTAAACCCCCAAAGTCATGCATTAAAGCAGTTTCTCCAGATAATATCTCAAAGTGCTCACAAGCTTTCAGTCGTCCTGCTTTCTTGAGCACTCTGAGTTCTGGACACCTTCAAGAGAAAGATGAGAAGGGAATTGGGCTTGGGATGTGCAGTAGGCCATGGGAGCATCCATCACGGGCTCAGGGAGCTAAAGGACCCCTCCCTTCTCTTCAGATCCCTCTTCATAGGCCCTCGTTCTTTACTATTCTCTGAGCTTCACTTTGGAATTCAGGTCATCCTGTGAAAGGCTGGTCTAAAATACCTCAAAGTCACATTCCATCTCATATATAACCCAGCACAAGCCACTTGAAAATGAGCATTTTGTAGATGTAGTAACAGTTTGGAAATTTGATTAGTGAAGTTCAAATATCTGAAAGCAAAAGAGTGAGGAAAAGCAGTGGAAGAATTCTCGGGGGTCATTTTCTGTGTCCAGTTTTCTGCCCTTCCTCAGGTTGCTTTATTCATTTGGAGGAAGGCTTGCTCTTACTCACTTTTGGCCACCCATGTAGAAAACTTGGAGGTGTGTTCCCATGAGTCTCAACTCTGTCCTAACCAAAAGACAGGCAGTGTGACCTTCAACTTAAGATAGCAAAGGCTGTGGTCACTTGTTTCTCCCATTGGGCTTGTCAATGATTCACTCTGTAAATGAGTATAAATACTTCATGGTATTAATCCCAGAGAGTCTCTCTGCTTTCCTCCCCCTTTGACCCCTGCCCCATGACCTTCCTCCTTCTCCCCCACCCCCAGACACACTCTCTTTTCTACTATTAGGTTGTATGTGAAAAGAGACAGGAAATTCTTTTTAATGAGAATCTCAGAAAAGCATGCTTGTTACCCAAGAAATGAAATTCGTACCCTAAAACCACCATTTTAGTTTATCTGTGCCTATGCTCTAGAAGTACCTGACCTTCACGCATGACTAAGGAGTCATCATGCCTCACATACATGGATCTTTTAGATTGCCACTGATTACAGTTTATTATACTATTGTCAACCAGTACTTTGTTGCTAAAATTCTTATACATTAGAAAGACAGATCAAATAGATTATAGTTCAGTGTTACAAAAATCAGCCTTATTTTAACAAATAATTAACATGCTTTCAGCCTAGAGTTAGGAAGACCTGAGTTCAAATTTGACCTTTGACACTTTGAGTGGTCCTGGACAAGTCATTTAATCCTGTTTTCCTCAGTTTCCTTGTCTGTAAAATGAGTTGCAGAAGGAAATGGCAAACTGCTCCAGGATCCTTGCCAAGAAAACCCCAGAAGGGTCACAAAGAGTCAAACATAACTGAAAAATGATTGACTAACAGCAATCATGACTTCAAATTTGCATATGTCATTTGGAGAAAATTAAACTATTTGAATTAGACTAGCCAACCCCTGACTATATCTGGAAGAAATGAAAAGGGAAAATTACAAATTCAGTCAATGTGGTCAATGCAGGTGGCAAGCTGGATAATTCAGGCTGAAGAGATGCCTTTTTCCTCAATAGAAAATATAGGAAGGCCAGAGCTACCATTTACTTTTGGTGCTAGCCTACCTGTCTCCACCAACCCTCACTAGTATTGCATAGGAAGTCAATGATGTAACTGAATTCCTTATTCCTGCCCCTGGTATGGAAAGTCAAAATGGCAACTTTGAGCTGCCACTAATTTGGAAAGTTAAAACTTCCTAGGGACTAAGGGCCACATAAACATTCTGCTCTGCTACAGAATTAATTTACAAACTTGAACATTACTTACACCTCTCCATAAATAAAGGGCTCTTTCTGTTCATTAAATCATTTTGGAGTGTGTAGCCTTAATGGGAACATAGATTATGCTCAAATAGAATTCAAACTGCTGTTCTCTTTTTCATATTGGAGATCTAGACACAATACAATCTACATAAGTACAGTAACATTATTGTTGAGTAGATTGCATTCAGAGAATCACTAGTGTGACTTGAATTTACATCAAAAAATTACATTTGTGTACATATCATGTAGACGGTTATGCTTATAAACCGGTTGTTTGTCAAAGTGGCTTGACTCTATCCTTTGACCTTCAATAAAAGGTACTTTGTGCCTCTTCATGAAAATAAATAAAGAAAAGAAAAGCCTGTTCTGAGGTTGGTTCATAATATGTGAGCATTTTCTTTTACATGACATATCCAAAATTCATTGGATATTATCTGAACTAGGAAAGCTACAGGGGACATTCAATCTCCCAAAAGTCATAGATGAGGAGTAGTCCAAAAGACCTATATAAAAGATCCACCTAGAACGTGAATTGGAAAAGACTCGATTTTCCTAATCCAATAGGTTTTAAGAAAAGCCTGCTTTTTCCAATTGTGATTGTTCTCTAACAGCCCATTGGATAACATGGCATTCTTTCCTTTGGAAATAGCTCCACTAAGTATTCACAAGATATGTGAACGAAAAGATGGATTGATGCAGAATAGATCTTTGCAGCTCTTACTGACCCCTTAAAAACACTAGACAGATTTGCTTAAAGGATTGGCCTTCTGCATTCCTGTAGCTAGTCTATTTAATTAGGAAGAAGGCTATCAATTGCATTAATTGTACCAGTTAGGGCAAGGAGCAGGGAACGAGAAATGTGTGTTTGGTGAACAATTGTGGTCACTGCCACACACTAGGTGCTGAATACACATCTACTGGATCGGATCAAATTCTTTCAAGATTGCTTGCAAAATTAACTCCTCATTTTATTTGCTGTGGTCATTTCCCTGATAAAGTCTGTGTAAGCAAATTTATAAGAAATATTCTGAGCTTTCCTTCCTTACCTCCATCATTTAGTGAACAAAAAGGGGGACTGATTGGTTGCCTTCATATAGATCAAGGAACACAAAATCAAGTCCAGACAGAAGATAGAACAGTTTACCAAGGCTGTAAAGGAAATAACAGTAAACAAATATAACTTTCCCCTCATTGCTACCATGATTTCTACAGCCAAAAAAAAAATGACACCTCTCCTGTTTTTACTTTGTAGCCCCAGTAATTTTCAGAACAAAATATAGACTGACTCAAAAAATACTCACCTTGATAAAACAGAATCTTGAATCACTTCCTGTTTACATTAATGTATACGAATTCTTTGTATATTTTTATGTTCACATATATATAAACTATTCAATATGTGTATACAGACACACACACACATATATATACACCGTGTTTCCCCGATAATAAGACCTATCCCGAAAATAAGCCCTACCCTTACTGTGTAAGATTCCTCTAAAATAAGCCCTCCCCCGAAAATAAGCCCTATTGAGATTGCTACTGTAGTGAAGGTGATCCCCTGAGCTACACGCTACATTATGGTACCCTCTGTATGCACCGTCTCCCCCCCCTCCCCGTGAAACACACGCCACGCTCCGAGCTGCATCCAATCAGAGCTGCAGTAGTGAGCGTGTCATCCTGTTCTTCCCCAGTGATTTGCTTGCTGGCGCCATTGAGAGCAGTGCCGCGGAGGAGAGCTGAGGCAGGACAACATAAAAACCTGGTATGTAAGCGGGAGTGAGGGGGCATGATGTAGGATAAAAAGGGCATGATGGAGGAAAAAAGAAGAACTCAGGGGGCATGATGGAGTGAAAAGAAGGACTGATGGTCATAATTTTATTATTCTGTCTGTTTTGACCCCCAGACATGAGTACAAAAAGGAAGAGCTATACTGTTGAGTATAAGAAAGCAATTGTAGAGGAGTCACATGGCAAGAATCTTGCAGTTTTCTGTAAAGAAAAACTTTTGGATCTTCGAATGGTCAGAAAATGGAGAGCAGATTATAATAACCTCAATCAACAGGTGGATGAGGGAAAAGGGAAAAAGCGCAGGTCTGGATCAGGTCGGCAGCCCTTATATCCTGACTTGGTGATCCTCATTGGTGAATGGATTGCTGACAGGAGAGCAAAGGCCTTGGTTGTGCGCAGGGCTGATATTCAAGCATTTGCCCTTTCAATGGCACCAGAGTTTGAAATGGTCTCAGAAGGATTCAAAGCATCACAACACTGGTTGGACGGTTTCCTTCAATGGTATGAACTGTCCCTAAGAAGATCAACAACACTGTTTAAGCTGGAAGATGCTGAAGTTATTAAACGTGCACTTGCATTCAAGTCCTTTATTGATAGGATCGACATTTCCAAGTACCAAACATGCAATATGATTGCTATGGATGAAACTGCAGTGTTTATGGGACAAGGATCTCAAACAACAATTCATCACCGGGGTACAAAGTCAATCTACATTCCCACCACTGGCTATGAAAGTGCATGGGTCACCTGTGTTTTGGCAATTCATTTGGATGGAAAGAAAGCTACACCTCTAATCATCAGTAAGGTCAAGAAAGATAAGATTGAACGTGTATCTGGCATTTACGTTCTTGAAACCGAAAAAGCCTGGTGTACACAAGCCGTTATAAGAAAGTGGGTTGATTTAATGCTGCCACTTGTTATGCGAGGTAACCAAAGAGGTCTGATAGTTTGGGATTCAGCCAGCACTCACCGCGCTAAATAAATGAAGAACTTCCTTGAAGAGAGAAGAATAGATCAAGTAATGATTCCTGCAGGAATGACTGCCTATCTCCAGACCCTTGATATTGCAATAAAGAAGCCATTCAAGGACCATTTGCGCATGGAAGTCAATGACTACATTGAAAATAGAATGGAAAGAAATCAGCGTGGAAACTTTGTGAAGCCCTGTCTGCAAGAAGTCGTGACTTGGGTGAAGAAGTCATGGGATAAAATTACTGACAGCTGTGTCACCAAGGCACTACGAGCAGGTTACCTGGACAAGACATATTCATTTAAAGAGAGCTATATTGCTGGACATGACAGATTGGGTCCACTTCTTCTGAAGGAAATGGAGGCGCAAGACATCCAGGACGGAATCCAGGGTATGGACACTTATGACAATGTTGTTGAAGAAGATGACATGATCATTATTGAATAAAGGTACATTTTTTTGTTCACATTTACCTGTTTATTAAAATTGCTGTCAATGTTCATTAAAATAAGCCCTCCCCTGAAAATAAGCCCTCTGGTGTTTTTCTGTCCAAAAAATTAATAAGACAGTGTCTTATTATCGGGGAAACACGGTATGTATACTTGTACACATATATACACACCCTCACATATGTATTCATATGCCCATATACCCTCCAATATAGACATATACATGTATGTATACATATATGTGAGTATATATATGTATGTATACATTTATATTCTCTTCAACTGAGAAAAGTTTTATAAGTTACATTTATCATTTTTCCATGTAGAAATGTAAATAGTTCAATTTGATAGGTTCCTTATGATTTCTTTTCCCTGTTTACCTTCTCAGGCTTCTCTTGCTTCTTGTATCTGAATGTCAAATTTTCTATTCAACTCTGGTTTTTTCATCAAGAATGCTTGAAAGTCCTCCATTCCACTGAATGACCATATTTTCCCCTGAAACATGATACTCAGTTTTGCTGGGTAGGTGATTCTTGGTTTTAATCCCAACTCCTTTGCCCTCTAGAATATCATATTCCAAGCCCTTCAATCCCTCACTGTAGAAGTTGCCAGATCCTCTGTTATCCTAATTGTGTTTCTACAATATTCAAATTATTTCTTCTTGGCTGCTCATAATATTTTCTCCTTGATCTGGGAATTCTGGAACCTGGAAATAATATTGCTAGGAGTTTTTTTTAAGGGATATTTTCTAAGAAGTAATTGGTGAATTCTTTCAACCTCTATTTTGCCCTCTGGTTCTAAAACATCAGGGCAATTTTCCTTGAGAATTTTTTTTTTTTAAGCAATTGGGGTTAAGTAACTTGCTCAAGGTTACACGGCCAGTTATTTTATTTCTGGGTGTGGTGCTGAGTGTCTGAGCCCGGGATTCGATCTCCAGGTCGTCCCAACACTGGAACCGGTG
This sequence comes from Petaurus breviceps papuanus, assembly GCF_028583685.1. NCBI lineage: Eukaryota > Metazoa > Chordata > Mammalia > Diprotodontia > Petauridae > Petaurus > Petaurus breviceps. Next base: position 41,018 of record NW_027186967.1, on the reverse strand, counting down.
CTCTTACTCGCTGAGCCACCTGGCCGCCCCTGAGAATTTCTTGTAGGATAATTTCTAGGTTCTTTTTTGATCATGGCTTTCAAGTAGTCCAATAATTTTTATTCATTCATTTATTTATTTATTTAAAGCAATTGGGGTTAAGTAACTTGCTCAACGTTACATGGCCAGTTATTCTCTGTGGGTGCCAAGTATCTGAGGCCAGAACTGTTCCTGAGTCTCCTGATGCCAGGGCTGGCAAACTTAATCACTGTGCCACCTGGCCTCCCCAGTCCAATAATTTTTAAATGATCTCCCCCACATCTGTTTTCCATGTCAGTGATTTTACCAATGAGATATTTCACATTGCCTCCTATTTTTTCATTTATTTAGATCTGTTTAATAATATCTTGATTTCTCATAAAGTCACTAGCTTCCATTTGCTCCAATCTAATTCTGAAGAAATTATTCTCTCTAGTGAGCTTTTGAGATTCTTTTTCATCTGCCAAATTTGGCTTTTTTATGTCATTCTTCTTCTCACTGGCTTTTTGGAGCCTTTTTTTTCCATTTGACTTAGTACAACAAAAAGTGGCAAGAGTTAGTGACAGGTTTGGCTTGAAAAAAATGTTATGCACTTTGTTCATATGGCATCTAATGCTGAGTCTTGGAATTAAAGATTTGACCTTTGGCTTATATTGACCTTGTCCTCCTCCTAAATGGATGATACGTTGCAATCTGAGTATTTTAGAGAATATTCTAAGAAGTAACTCTTAGGCCTTCATTTTTAAGGGGACATATCACCATGACTACATACATATATGTATATGTATATATGTGTGGGCCTTGAAACAAAGATTAAGTATTATTTGCAAAATAAATATAATTAAATCCTAAAGAATGTAGGAGTGAAAGAACAAATCATAAAAACAATAAACAATTTCATTGTTGTTGTTGTTGTTAAAAGAGGATAAAAGGTCTAAGTGAAACTCTTCAGTTTTGAATTTTCTGGCTTTTGTCAGTTGAATTTGTCTGTTAAATTATTATCTTCACCAAACTCAAATGTCCCTGTATCTAATGATTTCATGAAAACACAGTCATATCATAGCATTATGTTTCACAAAGTGCATTATATGAAACTCAAATGATGAGTAAAGAAGAAAATATATTTCCTTGAATAATCAGCTGTTCACATACCTTCAGGGATCTCATATGTTTCCTTTATCCTTATAGTTTTAATTGTTTGTGTACTTACAAATATGTACATATTTTAATAACATATAATGTCATATATATAACTAGAATATGTGCATGCATTATATATGATATATAAAGAATATAAATTATATATATATCCATATACATGTGTACGTGTAAGTGCACTTTTTTCATTGCTAAAATCAAATACAATTACTTAAATATACTTTGTATTATGGCAAGGAACTGTGTTGATTCCAGCAAAAAAAAAAGAATAATACAGAGATTCCTAAACTTTCTGGATGTATGGTACTTTTTCTGTTTGAGTATTTTTTTTTCAGAACCCTTAAAACTCAAAAGCAATAACTAATGATTCAATTTCTTAAGTAGTTATGTCCAAACCCCATTTAGGTAGTAACAACTCAGTACTATTTTTTTTAATACGAATAAATAAATAAATAATATTTTATTCCATTCTTATGTAATCAAAAATAATTATTAATTGGTTATGTGTGTGTGTGAGTGTGTGTGTGTGTATGTGTATGTTTGTGAGTATTGGCAACAGAACAGCTTTTCCAAACTTGGAAACAGACTGGACATTGAAAAACTGATTCTCTGTTTCACATTGATTTGCTGAAGGTACTTTCATTATCACAGCAACTGCTCAAAACTCAGTTTCTCAAAGATAAAATTTTACAAAAGAGAAAGTCCAAGAAGTTATTGTCATAGCTGAAAGAACAATGAAATAAAATCATATCTTGAGAGTGGATTAACAGCAACTATGGCAGTTTCCAGAATTATCAGCCCATAAATGCCAAAGACAAAGTGAAAGTTCAGTGTGGACTTTGTGGGAAAAGGGTGTCTGAGAGTATGGTCCAGGCTCTGCCCCTGGAAGGAGAAGCAGCTGAGGTACAGTGGCCGCCACTGCATGGCTGATTCAGAGCTCCTGGTCTGCAGATTGTAGGGGGACCAAGCAGCCAGTCTGTATATAGTGATAGAGATACATACATACATACATATATATATATATATATATATACACACACACACCCTTTGATTATATAATAGAAAGGGGAAAAATCCAAAATTTCCAGTATTATAAAGAAAAAAAGTCAATTCACAAATGTTGATTATGAAATAAAAACAATTATTGGGGGATAATGTGCTCAACTATATAACAACAAAACTGCTAATCTAAATAAAATGCATCAGTTATATAGGTTGATAGATAAAGATATATTGCCACACACAAATGTATGTATATACATTATAAACATATACGTTATTATTTCACATCTTTGTTCTATATCCAATTATATATGGATACAAGTAATAATAGGATAAGTTAGCATGGTTAAACATCCCAAATCTGTTCAACTATAGAAGAAGTGATCAAGGAGTTATTTAACCAGTGTTCTCCCAAAGCAAGATCCTGACTTTTTTTATTACAGTTTAAACGCCAAGAAAAATTACTTGTTTTGCCTGTTTCCCATGATAGTGGTAGTCATGAGAAAAGTCTTTATATCTATAAGAGTTTTTTTTCTGCTTCTACATTGTTATATTGGCATTTTGGAAACCTTAAAGTCAGAAATGATCTGTTTATTTGTATTATCTCTATGTGTGTATATATATAGAGAGAGAGGTAGTATAGTTGATAGAGTTGATAGTTTCTTTGAAACCAAGAAATATTGACATAGGTACGATAATGATTATCTTTATATCACTTTGCAAGTCACAATATCTCACTGCTCTAGGCCAATGTTTTGTAAACTACAGGCTGAGGGCCAAATGTATTATAACCTCTGAGTTAAGAATAGATTTTCTACTTTAATATACATACACACATACTTACACACATATTTTTATGCATATATGTGTGCATGTGTGTGTTTGTGATATCATGGCATAGTGAATCAAAGATTACATGGAGACTGAAAATCCTATGTTCAAGTTCTTCCTCTTATTCTGACACATACTTGCTATGTTGCTGTTCAGTTGTTTTGTTGTTGTTTTTGTCTTTCCCAACTCTTAGTGACACCATTTGGGGTTTTCTTGCCAAAACATTATAGTAGTTCAACATTTCATTCTCCAACTCGTTTTACTGATGAGTAAACTAACACAAACAGGTGTGTACATAAGCTGCCCAAGGTCATATAACCGGTAAGTGTCTTAGGCCAAATTTGAACTCAGATCCTCCTGAATCCAGGCCTCACAGTCTATCCACTGTGCTATCTACCTCCCCAAACTTTCCATGTGATCATTGACAAACCGATCACATTCTCATTGATGCTCGGTAGCTATACTTTCATATTTTGTTATTGAACTACAACTGTGGGGAGATATCCACACAGATTTCTTCAAATGGATGGATTCTTTCATTTTAACTAAGCACCATTGCAATCAGTGGAGGAAATTTCGTACTTATTTGTGGTCATTTTTTTCCCTATTATGACATTTTGATTCAATTTGATTTTTTTTCTCTGTGTTTTACCTTATTTTATGCTTCATTGAAGGATTCCATCAAATATCCTACCTAGGAACTGATAGTCTTATCATAATAAATAAAATATTAATCTCAGTGAAATAGCTTCTTTCAACTTATTTGAGTTTCCACTTAATTGAGAATTTAAAGTTTGTTGTTGAAATTGGCTAGAAGTCCACAAAACACTTAATGTTTCAGTCACACACACATACACACAAATATGAAGAAATCTAAGCATATGTTCATCATTTTGATAATGTCTGCAAATCTAAGAAGACAATGGGATACTTCAGTCCTGCACTCTGAAACATAATTATCTCATTATCTCAATCAAGAATGGTAGTTTTCAATGTTGTTATCATCTGCGGCAGATTTTGAACCATTGGAACTTGGATGGATGAATACTATGAGGCAAACATGACCGGAAGTTATTTCAGTCTCATTTCTGTAGAGAGCCTTTACAGATTGAAAGATGAAGTAGGGTATAAGTATTTTCATTTTGTTTACTTACGATTGAAATTTACCACCATAATGGTGGCTGTTGCAACTTTGTGTAAAGCTGTTAACTTACTCAAAAGTCATGCCATTTTGGAAATCCAAAGTCGGTGCTAAACAAAAATAATAATTGTCAGAAGAATTTTTTTCTACTTCTATTGAAGATAAATCAGTGTAATGTTAAAAAAAGTTGAACTTGAATCCAGGAAAACCTGGATTCCAGTCCTGCTTCTGGCAAGTATGAATTATGTAATCTTAGGTAAGTCCCTTAACCTCTTAGTGATCCAAGAAATCTCTAAAACTACAAATTGCAAGGAAACCATTAAAATGAATTGGTAGTGATAATTTTCTTATCTGGAAGTTCCCTATCCCAATGAATTCACAAGTCTAGGCCTTGTCCTTATTTAAAATCAACAAAAATCATTCTTATTTCTATCTTCTTTTCTCCCTTTCAAATGGATAGTTATTATCTTTAATAATAACCATGAATGACAAGAATCTAGTAAAGAGTGATTTAGCTTTTTAGGTTCTATGGCAGTGTTTGGAGGTTTATATACTTTGTTCAGTACTGAAAGAGAGTGAACAGAAGGAAGGAGTGTATTTCGGAGCTGTACAGAATGAGTTATGGTTTAATGCCTTTAAGGAGTAATGTCTAAGTTTTCAAACTTCCAAAATTGTAGGAGCAGGAACATCCTACTGTATCACTGGAAAAAAATTGTTTCTTAAGGTAAAAAGTTGATAAAAGTCAATCTATCAGAAATGAATGGTCTAGGATATCTAATATTCTACATTGCTTTATTTTAGTTTATTTTTTTAAACTCATAATTGTGCCTCCCACTGTAGTCCATGCTGAAAGTGCAGCAGTCATTCAAGGTGCTAGATCCCAATATGAATTGGGATCACTTTAAAGCACAGAAGCTTTAACCTACTCCATTTTTCTAATATATACCACTTCCTCCCCACCCCCTCCCTCCTTAAGCAGCCTAAGGACTCTTTGCTCTCAGTGCCTCATCATGTTGGTGTCAGACTTTGTCTGGACCGTGAATGTGATTTGACCCTACTGTATCTTAGAATTCCCAAATCTAAGTGATTTCACCAGCATCAGTCTTCCCAGCATCAGAGACTACAGATATGTGCCACCCTATTTAGTGATTTAATTTTAAAATTTTTGGATAAGCCTGAAATAAATGTGTAAACCCACTCTGCTATATTTCTTTATGACTCAATTTATTTGTACATATAATATACACACATATACATGAATATGCACACACACATATATATATGTGTGTGTATGTAAGTATGTATTCCTGTATGTAGGTATCTATCTAAAGATTTTTTTGTTCATTCTGCAAGTTTGTGCTTATTCTTGCTTTTTTTTAGGGGGGCAGGTAGGGCAATTGGGGTTAAGTGACTTGTCCAAGGTCACATGGCTAGTTTTGTGTTAAGTGTCTGAGGCTGGATCTGAACTCAGGTCCTCCTGACACCAGGGCTGGTGCTCTACTCATTGCACCACCTAGCATCCCTGGCTTGTGTTTATTCTTGTGTTATTTTCTTTTGCATATATGAGAAATTTTCTTTAGTTGAATGGTAACCAAAAGTAGAATTATTATTTAAGATAATTTGCCTAGAATTAGAAATGGGCTATCAAGAATTCCTTGTTATCATTAAACTCTCCAGTGTGTTTGCTTAGACCTTATTTCTGGGTATTTCCTTCTTTGACTTGTGAGTGGAAAGAAAATTTGGAGCGGGAATGGATTTCACCACTCAGTCCAATAGCGCTCTATTCTAAATCCACCAAATATGCACAGTAAAATTCAGTTCTGGATAGAAGGCAATTACTTTTTCTTGCTGTTTACTTACACACTTATTGCATTGTGGGTAATATAAATGTATTGAATGTCATTTGCTATTTCAAAAGCGTTTGTTTTTAGTTCCTCTCTTGTTTTCTCTCATATCCGTCTAGTCTTTGCTATGATTGGTACCACAAGGGAACAGCGCCCGCATCATTAAAGCTTGGCCATTTCACAACTGACTTTCTATTTTTCAGTTCAATTCTATGAGAATAGGTCGGAACACATAGAATGCAAATCTTTTCATTTTGGTTTTATTGTTAAAAATATGTTGCTGATCTTTCTATTTGGTTTTTCTGAAATGCTATGTCTAACTAGCAAATGAAGCTATTAAAAAAATTCAATTTTTTTCCCCAACTTTAGTAATGTGCTCTTCTATCAAGTGACTGGTAGAAAAATCTTGCATTAATTATTATTTTCTTTAATTTATAATGTGAGTAAATTTTACCTGAAAACTGGAAATAATCTATTGGTTAGCCATCATGCATAGACCACTCCCCTCTTCTCTTCTATACCTTTTTAATTTCTCTAGTTTCTTAAGTTCACATCTCGCCTACTATGGAAATCCTCCCCCCCCCCCATTTCCTCAGATGCTTATTCATTCTTCTCTATTACCTTCCATTTTATCTCTGCTTGCTTTTTTATGTTCCAACTTATTAAAATATTAGAATGAAAGAATTACGATATGAATTTCTTGCTCGGGAGAGTGCAGTCAGAAGGTAGATGGGAATGACTGGCTTTTTTTGGCTTTTCTTTGTACTCCTAATATTTAGGATAATATCTGTCACATAATGACTGCTTAATAAATATTTGTAGATTTGCTTGGATTTAAGTTTATTTAAATAGATGTGTATCATCTCTTTCACTTCTTATGTCTTTCAAGCGCTAAAGTAGCACCAATCTTATGCAAAGAGTTCCTAGATACACGTGTTTAAGTATAAGTTAAGAAATTCTCACTAATTGTTCTGGTCAAATCTCCCATTCAAAAATGTACTTGGTTGCCATTCACATTTGATTCTCTCTCTCTGGATGTATGTATGTAGGTATGTATGTATGTAGGTATATATGCATGTATATATATGAATATGTGTGTGTTGTGTGTGTAATATATGCATATATGTGTGTATATGTATGTATAACATATAAAAAATTAAAAGTCAGTCATCATCAACATTCCTGGGTTTATTCATAAGAACTATAATCCTAAAAACTCTTACATGTTCACACTTCTGACACAAATCTCCACAAACTTTAATTCAATGGTTTTGCATTAATAAACCTACCCAGTCTTTCAGAAGGTATTTCATTGTATAATAAGTAGGCTTCAAATTTTTTTCTTTTTATAATTAATTTTGGTCTCCTTAAAGATTGTGTGTTGGATGAAAATGAGTTTTTTTTTCCTTTTACAATTTCTCTGGTAGGGAATGCTGAATCCCTTCTGTGTGGGAATTCTCAGTATCTTCCTTTTCTATATGTATCCCCATTAAATTTTATGGCTCAATTCCATTTACTTAACAATTAGCTCTCATTCCTTTACCATAGGTTATTAGTGCTGTTCCATGATAGAAATGAGTTAGCCCTAAAATGAAATGAAAACGACAGAAATCAAAAGGCATTCAGTAATTCATTTTGTGCTCTGCCGATTTTCTATTTGTCACCAGAGGAAATTGATTGGATTGTTGTAAGCTTCAATTTATTCATAGGGTAAAGTAACTAAGTAAATTGTAGTCTATGGTTGATTAGTAAATTTGACTAAGGGCACTACATGTCATATGAATTTGTTGTTCTAAGGTTTCTTTATATTTTGAATTTTTGTATGTCATTAGTTGTACTATTTTCCATTGAAACTACTAGTCCACATGTATCACAAGTTCTTTTTGAGTTTGAATGATTCTAATGCCTGAGTTATTTCATTAATGCTAAAATCTGAGAAGTAAGAGCTAATAAAGCCCTGGTCCTAGAGTTAGAAAGATCTAAGTTCAAATTTGTCCTCAAGTATTTATTAGCTGTATGTCTTATTATCAAGTATGTATTAGCTGGCCAAATCACTTGACCTCTATCTACGTCAGATCCCTCATACAATATATATCATTGTATTGGGTAAGAAAAAAAGGAGGAAAAATTCATTTCTTGAAGATTATTAATATGATGGAATGAAGACTAGAACCAAGATGTTGGAGAATAGGAAGCCATTGAGCTGAACTCTCCCAACATCTCCCTCCAAACAACTCTAAAATATTGTCTGAAATTCAATTTTTGAGTTTAAGAGCCAATAAAAGGTCAGGGTGAAACATTTTTCCAGTCTAAGAAAACTTGAGGTCAGCATGATAAGGCTGTAATACTGGGGTTGGTGCCAGGCTAGAGAATATATGCCTCAGCAGCAATGGGTCATAGAAGTGGTACAAACAAGTTGAGGCAGCAGTAGCATCAATTTCCACAGCTGCCAGCCCAGAAATGGTAAAGTGGATGAGGGGTGGGGTCAGAAAACTGCCTGGACAACTAGAGAGAGATTACAGCGGACCTTTTGCTGGCACTGGGTGGAACAAATACTGACTGGCACCTCTATTGCCCATATGCAGTTTTGGTCACAGTTGCTGGGAAGAAAAGACTACTTGTGGTTGGTCACATGAAAGCCAAGTTCTAATTTCAGTTATAAAGTTAAGAGGAGCATTATTGATCATGGCTTCAAATGGCCAGGGGCCCTTTATGGATACAGATAAGAGTGTAGACCAGAACAGTGACAATTTTATGCCCACACCACATCCACCTTAGAAGCCATGAAAAAATATGAATTTCCAGAACTAGCTCTGGAAACAGTGGCATGAAAAAAAAAACATTAATTTAATTAAATTAATCAACGGCTTCTTGTCCCAGGGGCAAAAGCCAATGCACTCCCTACTACTGGGTCCCAAAGTCCACACTGCACTGACCTCTCAATTTTTCCTTAGGATCCATGTGTTGATAATTCTGAACCGCCACAACAGCTGCTGGTGATCTGGAGTCTCTCCAGCTGGTGGTTGGTCAGAACCTCCCCCCCCCCCCCAGGTCCCTGCTCCTATAACCTCTTGCTTGGCGGGGCTGGGGTTGGCTCACAGAGCTCTGTGCTTGTCAATTCCTGCTGGCCTTCTGGGCTGTCCTTAGCGGGAAGTTAGCTTCTCTGTGTCATTTTGTGAGTTCTATAGTCCCAAAGTTTGCTCAGAGTCCCCTTTTACATGAGTTGGGGGTGGTGTGAGCTAGAGCTGAGCAGAGGTACTGTTTCTACTCCACCATCTTGCCTCTGCCCCACAAATCATTTCTTAAAAATTAGAATTAAGCAAATAAAAGTAATTACTGCATGAGACTTAAAGAAATAATAAAAGTAAAATATATGAAAAACTAAAAGGAAATGTGAAATATCTCTTTAGAAAAAGAATTGACCTGAAAAATTGAATGAGTGATTTTTTTTTTAAATTTTGCACTTCAGGAAAATGATTGAAAAACAAAAAAGAACTTACATATTCTGTGTAAAAAAAAATTTTTGGTTGGGGGCAGAGCCAAGATATTGGAGTGAAAACAGGAACTTCTTGACCTCCCACTGCAACCACCTCCAATATTTGTAAAAAATGACTCTAAAATTTTTTTTATAGCTACAGAACCAACAAAGTTCCAGAGAGAAACACATCTCCCACTGAAAGTAGCCTGGCAGCCTGATAGGAATTGTTTATTACACTATGTTGGGAGTAGAGTGCAGGATCAGGCAAGTGGCACAGACCAAGCTCAGCAGACTTCAGAAGAGTAAATCATGGGCAGCTGTGGCAGTTCCCAGACTTCTCAACCCATAAAACAAAGAGAAAGTAAAAGGTCACTGGGTAACTCTATTGATCCTGGGTGAAAGAAGAACATCGTCCAGCCCCTAACCTAGGATGGTGGAGATGGCAGCGGATAGCATCAGATCCACAGATTGTCATGGGGCCAAGTGACTGTCCAAAGGACAATTGCAGGAATATTTTTGGTGACTTACTGGTGGTAAGTTGAGATTTTCTTGCTTTGCCCTGCTGGGATCTTAGAAGCAATCTTGGGTGATAGTCCTAGTGTGAGGAGGGCTGGCATGGCAGAGCTTATTGAGGCTGTGGAGATGGAGTACTCCTTAGAGTTCTGAGGAATGTGCCCAGAATAATCTCTGAAAACAACTGTGCCAAACACACACACAAAAAAATTGAGAAACAGCACTCTGCACGCAAAGATCTACCATGGCAAAAAAAAAAGCCAAAGTCAAGTAATTGGCTGGCAAGATGAGCAAACAGAGGAAGCCTAATCAAACTATAAAATCATATTTTTGGTGACAAAGAAGAAGACAGGAAAGTCAAAACTCATGCATCAGAATCCTCCAAGAAAAATATGAACTGGTCACAGGCCATGAAGGAGTTCAAGAAGGATTTTGAAAATCAATTAAGAGAAGTAGACAGAAAACTGGGAAGAGAAATGAGAATGATAAAATAAAATCATGCAAAATGATTCAACAGCCTGCTTGAGACCCAAAAAATACTGAAGAAAATAATACCTTAAAAAAGTCTAGCTCAGATGGTAAAAGAGGTCCAAAAAGCCAATGAGGAGAAGAATGCCTTAAAACGCAGAATTTTCCAGACAAAAAAGGAATTTCAAAAACTCACTGAAGAGAATAATTCCTTTAAAGTTAGCTTGGAGGAAATAGGAACTAATGCCTTTATTAGAAATCACGATACCATGAAACAGATCCACATGAATGAAAAAATAAAATGCAATGAAAAATATCTCCCTGGAAAATAACACTGACCTTAAAAATTGATCGAGGAGGGGTGGCCAAGTGGCATAGTGAGTAAGAGCTCCAGCCCTGGAGTCAGCAGACCTGGGATTGGTTCCAGCCTCAGATAATTACCACCCACACAAAATAACTGGACTTGTAACCTTAACCAAGTTACTTAATTCCAATTGCTTTAAAAAATAGATCCAGGAGAGAGAATTTAAAAACAATTGCACTACCCGAAAGCCATGATTTAAAGAAGAATGTCGACGTCATCTTTATAAAAAATTCCTCTGATATTCTAGAACCAGAAGGAATAACAGAAATTGAAAGAATTCAGTGATTTTCTCTTGAAAAAGATCAAAAAAGAAAAATACTAGGGTTTCCAGGTCAAGGATAAAATATTAAAAGCAGTCAGGAAGAAACAATTTGAGGGTTGTGTTTATATTTCCATTATCCCCACTCTGATCCCATTCTCCCCTACTAACCTGTAAGGTGAGATATCCTAGTTAGTGTGTATTTCATTCCCTCCCCAAGCCAAATTCAATGAGAATAAGGTTGACCAATTCCCTTTTGCCTTCCTAGTCTTCCCCTCCATTGTAACCATTTTCCCTTGCCTCTTCTTTATGAGATGGTTTACCCCATTCTGTCTCTCCCCATCTTCTATCATTATATTCCTCTCTCACATCTTAATTTTACCTTTTAAGTATCATCCCTTCCTGTTAAATTGGGCCTGTGTCCTCTATCTATGTATACCTCACATATGTATTCCTATGCCCATAAATCTTCATATATAGACATATATATGTGTGTATATATATATATTCCCTTCAACTATTTTCATACTGATAAAAGTTTCATCAGTTAATATTTCAAATTTGAGAAGTTCCTTATGATTTCTTTTCCCTGTTTACCTTCTCATGTTGTTTTGCTTTTTCTATTCAACTCTGGTTTTTTCTTCAAGAATGCTTGAAAGTCCTCTATTCCACTGAATGACCATATTTTCCCCTGAAACATGATACTCAGTTTTGCTGGGTAGGTGATTCTTGGTTTAAATCCCAGCTCCTTTGACCTCTGGAATATCATATTCCAAGCCCTTCGATCCCTCAGTGTAGAAGCTGCCAGATCCTGGGTTATCCTGATTGTGTTTCCACAATATTCAAATTGTTTCTTCCTGGCTGCTTATAATATTCTCTCCTTAATCTGGGAATTCTGGAACCTGCCTATAATATTCCTGGGTATTTTCTTTTTGGGGTCTTTTTCAGGAGGTGATCAGTGGATTCTTTCAATCTCTATTTTGCCCTCTGGTTCTAAAACATCAGGGCAGTTTTCTTTGACAACTTCCTGGAGGATGATTTCTAGGTTCTTTCTTTGATCATGGCTTTCAGGTAGTCCAATAATTTTTTAAATTTCCTCTCCTGGATCTATTTTCCAGGTCAGTGGTTTCTCCCATGAGATATTTCACATTGCCTTCTATTCTTTCATTTATTTGGATCTGTTTAACAGCATCTTCATTTCTCATAAAGTCATTAGCTTCCATTTGCTCCAATCTAATTCTGAACAATGACTCTCCTCAGTGAGCTTTTGAGATTCTTTTTCCATCTGGCAAATTCAGCTTTTTAAGGCATTCTTGTCCTCTTTGCCTTTTTGAGCTTCTTTTGCCATTTGAGTTAGTCTCTTTTATAAGGTGTTACTTTCCTCAGTCAGGCTGTTGACTCTCACTTCATAATTTTCTTGCATAGTTCTCATTTCTCTTTCCAATTTTTCCTCCACTTCTCTTATCTGCTTCCTAAGGTCCTCTATGGCCTGTACCTAGCTTGTATTTTCCTTTGAAGCTTTTGGTGCAGGAGTTCTGACTTCATTGTCTTCCTCCTTTTCCATGCTTTGCTCCTTTTTGTCCACAAAATAGGAGTCTAATGTTGGAATCTTATGTCTGCTTTGTTTCCTTTGCCTGGTCATTTTGCCCCTCAGTCACCTGAATCCTGGGCTTTTTGACACAGTAGGACTCTGCCACCAGACAGGGGAGCTTTTGTCCCAAATGCTGGGGTTTTCTCAGCTGCCAGAGGTATTAGATGGGTGCCCTCTCTGAGGTCTCCACATGCTCTGTCAAGCTGGTTATATGCCCCAGGACCTCCACCCTAGACCGCAATCCAGATACAAGCAGGTTAAAGCAAAGCGATTACCCCTCAGACTGGTTGCTTGGTTCCCCTACACTCCACAGGCCATGAGCTAAAGCTGCCATGTCTTACTGGTTAGTTGTGTCATCATCTCAGCAGCTTCTCACCCTGGGGGCCAAAGCCAACACTCTCCACCTTACTGAGTCCCCAAGTCCAGACTACACTGACCTCTCACTTCTTCTTTCACATCTATGTGTTGATAATTCTGGAAACGGCCACAGCTGCTGCTGATCTGGGAGGTACAGTACCAGCAGGACATGCTGGTGGTCCTAAGGTTTGACATCAGGACCCCAAATCTCTACTTTCCAGCTTTGGCCTTCATTACATACATCCTAGTTCCTGACCTAGTGCTGAGGATGCAGGACAGGTTCTGACTGGACCTCCTGGGTCTGCAGGCTAGCTTGGTCCTGACCTGTCTTACAATGGAGGTACTGGTCATCCTGCTGAGCCTCTACCTGGTCACTGTCAACACAGACCTCACCACCATAGACCTCCTAGCCTTCATGGGCTACAATTATGTAGGAATGATTGGTAGGTTCATGACCAGCTTGCTCTTCAGGAGGAATGGCTATTACCTGGTGTTCTGCTGGTGCTGTGTGTCCATCTTTGTCATCATCATCTTGTTTGGGATGAAAAAAGCCTCATCCAAAATTTAATCAAGAATACGGAGATCACTTAGGATAATAATAGGAATTTATTTTCTTCCCAGGGAGAAGAGGGCAGTCTTCCCCATGACTGATCATGAGGAAGAGACACACAAGGTATGGGAACAAAGTTTTTAAACCCTAACACATCAGGGTCATATTCCTCCCATTGTCCCTCACTCTCATTGGTTGGTGGAGTGAACTCTGGCTGTCCGTGACTCCCTCTGTCCAGGAAGAGGGGCCCACAGAGGCCGGGGGGGGGGAACATTTAAAGGACTGAAGGGGGGGGGTTAAAATACTCCTGAAATGGCTTGTTGCTGATTGACAGCAGCAATGGAGGAGGAAGAGAGAAGTTAACAATCCAAGACTGCCTGAGAAATTTTCCCTTCCCCTCCAGACAATCCAGACCCTTCACCTGAAAATCCTATGGGAATTGGCAGCTGAAGGCCTCCTGGTGCAAGGGGCTCAGAACCAACTCCGCATGTACCTGACCATGGCTATCGCAGCCACCCTGCCCCTCTTCATGTATTGACTCACCTTTCACCTGGCCAGGTGAGGGGCCCAGGAGGCTGCCCAGAACCGGGGATTGTTGAGGATCAGGCCATTCATCTCTGAAAGCTTGAGAAGCAGGAAGAGGAGTCCCATGGGGGTTGGGGCTTCATTGCTCTGAACTGAGCTGCTGGGGTCCCTGCCCTCCCTCTACCCTCAAAGTCCCTGGTGCTTTGACTGAAACCTGCCTCTCCTCCACAAAGATTCATTTCCTCCTTGCCTATTGTGCTGGAGCCAAGTTCCCAAACACCCTGCCCCAGGAAAGAGCACACCCCCCTTCCCCATCTCCTCTTTTTCTTCCCCCATTCCCCATCCTCTAAGGGGCTTAGAGATCTCTAACTGCACAGCATGCTCCAAACTGGGGCTGCTGCCCATGGGCATCTGTTAGAGAGAGAAATAAACCCCTTGGGGGTGAAAAAAAACCTAAAAATAAATAAATAAATTAAAAAAAATAAAGAAATTATAGAGGAAAACTGCTCTGATACCATAGATTCAGAGGGCAAAAATACAAATTGGAGGAACCCACCCTTCTCTTTCTGAAAAAAATCCCAAAATAAAAACTACTGAGAATATTATATCTAAATTCAAGAACTCTCATGTCAAAGAGAAATTATTGCAAGCAGCCAGAAAGAAACAATTCAAGTATCATGGAGCTGCCACTCATAGATCAGAGAAAATATAGTTGCCTCCACATTAAAAGATAAAAAAAAGATTGGAATTTGATATTCTGGAGGTGAAAGAAGCTAGAATTACAACCAAGAATCACCTACCTAGCAAAACTGAGTATACTCCTTCAGGGGGAAAAATGGATATTTAAAGAAATAAGGAGCTTTCAAGCATTTCTCATGACATGACCAGAAATGAATAGAAAATTTGACCTTCAAACATGTTAAGAAGTATTAAAAGGTAAGTATGAAAGAGAAATTGTAAGACTCAATAAGGTTAAACTGTTTACATTCCTATATGAGAAGATAATACATGTAATTAACAAGTACTTTATCATTATAATGGCAGTTAAAAGCAGTCTACTTAGAAATCATGGTGGTTTGTTGATTTTTTAGGGATGATCTCAGATAAAAATAGAGGTGAGAAAGAGGCATGCACTGAGAGAAAGATGTCAAAAGTAGAATTGGCAAAATAATCTCTGGGGAAAAAAGTATGCAAGGAAGAACTTTTAAAGTGTGTGGAGGGAAACAGGGGAGCAGCCAATGCTTGAAACTCCCTTTCATATAAATTGATCCAAAAAGAGAACACACACACACAAACATATACATACATATGTGTATATATATGTATGTATACATGAATACATACACATACATGCATATTCAGTTGTTTATAGAACTCTCTTACTAGGGAAATAAAAATGGAAAGGGATAAGTGAAAGGAGACAGGACATTTTAAGGAATGCAGTACAGAAACAAAAAGACTTGAGGAAGGAAAAGATGAAAAGAGAGAGGACAAATGTAAGAAAATGGGATGCTGGAAAATAAGCAGTCAGTAATAAAAACCGTGAATGTGAATGGAATGAGTTCACCCATACAAAATTCAAATGCTAGGAGATTTACAAATATTATCTGATTTGATCCTCAAAACATCTGTGGAAGATTGATCCTATTATTATTCCCATTTGACAGATGAGGGAACTGTGGCAGACCAGGTTAAGTGTCTTGCCCAGGGTCATAGAAGTAGTAAATACTAGTGAATACAAATTGTCAGATTTGAACTCAGTTTTTCATGACTCCTGTCTCAATGCTCAATCCATGTCCTACATTTCAAATTTGGCCTTGATGATCAAATTTAGGGAATATTTCTAATCTTTCTAGGTTTCTTAAAAAATAAAATATATTTTATTTATTCTTTTTGTAAACAGACTTTTTCTTTATTTAAGACACCTGATATAAGTTTATAATGAAATGCGTATTACCAAGGTTGGGTTTTTAAATATATGCCTTTTAACTCCTGAGCTTCTTTAGTTATTTTATTTGCTTTGTCAAAACTCTAGTTTTAGATAGTAATGATTTTTTGTTCTCAACAGTGGGGGCAAGAGGAATCATCAGAGATTTCTTTTTTATGCACTATGATTGTAATCTGATTTTCCTTGACCTGTCCAATCAGTGCCTTAAGCAGCCTGATAAACCACAAGGAGAGTCTCATCTTGAAAATGAGCATTTTTTGGAAACCATTACTCTGAAATTCATTTTCTGCTGCCTAGCACTGGTCTCTACGGTATATAGATGAAATATTGAGAGAAAAGAAAATAGTAGAGATGTAAAAATTGTTCCTCATAAATTGTGATTTTATTTATTTTCCTGAGGGGGGGGAATTTAAACTTAGCATGTGTATTTTCCTTTCTCTGAAACCTTGCTTTTATCATATTTGCCTGTCTCTCTTTTTTTTTGGCTTTTTTTTTTTAGGGCAATTGGGGTTCAATGACTTGCCCAAGGTCACATGGCTAGTTTTTGTGTTAAATGTCTGAGGCTGGATTTGAACTCAGGGACTCCTGAGTCCAGGGCCGGTGCTCTATTCACTGTGCCACTTAGTTGTCCCCTCTCTTTCATATGACTCTTCTGAATAAAAAAGTGGCAGTCTGAAATCTTGTTTAATGTGATACAATGCCTTTTCTGATTTTTTTCCATTATAATAAAAGAGGATAAATTTTTAATTAATTAATTAATTTTTAATTTTAATTAAATTCCATTCCAAATTAAATTTAATTAAATTAAAATTTTAAATAATTCTGTTCCACAAACTTTTGTGTACTACATTTTCTCAGCCTCCCTCCCCTCATCTATCCCTAAGACAGCATGCAATGTGATATAGACTCTACATTCACATTTATAACATACATTTTCACATCTTGTAAAGAATTAGAACCAATGGGATGAACCACAAGAAAAAAAAGAAATTACAGAGAGAGAGAGAGAGAGAGAGAGAGAGAGAGAGAGAGAGAGAGAGAGAGAGAGAGAGAGAGAGAGAGAGAGAGTAAATAGTATGCTGCAATCTGCATTCAAACTCCATAGTTCTTTCTCAGCATGTACATAGTATTTTCCATCATGAACATTTTGGAGTTGTCTTAGAACCTTGCATTGCTGAGAAGAGCTAAATCCATCAAAGTTAGTCATTGCACAATGTGGCTCTAACTGTGTACAAATGTTCTCCTGGTTCTGCTCACATCACTCAATGTTAGTTCACACAAGTCTTTCCAGGTTTTTCTGAAATTTGCCTGCTCATTATTTCTTACAGTGCAATTGCATTTATTTTTATTGACCCATTTCTCTGTATATTTTAGTAATGAGGTCTTTATCAGGGACCCTGGTTGTAAAAACTCTTTCCATATTTTCCACTTCCTTCTTAATCTTGGTTACATTTGCTTTATTTGTACCGAAACTTTTCTATTTAATAGAAACATTTTCTATGTAATGGCATTTTCTATTTAATGTAATCAAAATTATAGATTTTGCATTTTATAATGCTCCCTAACTCTTGTTTGGTCATAAAATCTTTCCTTCTCCATAAATCTGACAGATAAACTATTCTTTGCTCTCCCATATTGCTTACAGTATCAGGCTTTATGCCTAGATCATGCACCCATTTAGACTTAATTTTGGTATATGGTATTAGATAATGGTCTATGCCCAGTTTCTGCTATACTATATTCCAGTTTTCCCAGCAGTTTTTGTCAAAGAGTGAGTTCTTAACCCCAAAACTGGGGTCTTTGGGTTTATCAAAATGTACTATAGTCTATATTTATTTTATTATATTATGTATATATATTATATAATGTTATATATATATATATATATATATATAGTACTATTACTATTACTATAGTCATTGTCTGCTGAGTCTCTTGTATCCAATCTATTACATTGATCCACTACTCTATTCTTCAGCCAGTACCAAGTAGTTTTGATGACTATTGCTTTATAATACAGATTAATTTCTGATATGGCTAGACCATATTCTTTCTTCCCTAGCATTTTTTTTCATTAATTTCTTTGATATTCTGGAACTTTTGTTCTTCAAAAGAAATTTGTTACTGATTTTCTAGTTCTATAAAGTAATTTTTGGGCAAATTCATTGGTATGGCACTAAATATGTAATTTAATTTAGATAAAATTGTCATTTTTATTTTATTAGCTCAACCCGGCCAAGAGTAACTGATGTGTTTCCAATTAGTTAGATTTTACTTTATTTGTGTGAAAAATGTTTTGTAGTTGTTTTCATATAAGTCCTTGGTTTGTTTTGGCAAGTAGACTCCCAAATATTTTATAATGTCTACAGCAACTTTAACTGGGATTTCTCTTTCTACCTCTTGCTGTTGGAATTCATTAGAAATATATAGGAATGCCAAGGATATATGTGAGCTCATTTTATATCCTGTAAATTTGCCAGATTTATTTATTATCTGAAGTAGCTTTTTTACCTGAGTCTCTAAGATTCTCTAAGTATATCATCATATCATTTACAAAGAGTGATAGCTTATTCTCTTTGCCTAATTTGATTCTTTCCATTTCTTTTTCTCCTCTAATTGCTACTGTTAACATTTCTAGTACCAGATTGAATAAGAGGGGTGATAGTGGACACCCTTGTTTCACCCCTGTTCTTATTGGTAATGTTTCCAGCTTATCCCCCTTGCATATGATACTTGCTGATGGTTTTAGATAGATGCTACTTATTTTTTTTAAAGAAGATTCCATTTATGTCCATACTTTCTAGTGTTTTTAATAGGAATGGGTGTTATATTTTGTCAAAAGCCTTTTCTGCATCTCTTGAGATAATAATATGGTTTCTGCTAGTTTTGTTGTTGATATGATCAATTATACTGACAGTTTTCCTAATTTTGAACCACTCTGGCATTCCTGGAATAAATCCTACCTGATCAAAGTGTATTATTCTCATGATAAGTTGCTGTAGTCTATTTGCAAATATTTTATTTAAAATTTTTGCATCTATATTCATGAGGGAAATTGGTCTATAATTTTCTTTCTCTGTTTTGTCTCTTTCTCTTTTAGGTAATAGTACCATATTTGTGCCAGAAAAAGAATTTGGTAGGACTTCCAATTTTCTCAAATAGTTTGTAGTGTGTTGAAATCAATTGTTCTTTAAATGCTAGTAAATCCATCTGGACCTGGAGATTTTTTCCTAGATTTTTTCATTGATGGATTGTTCAATTTCTTTTTCTGAGATGGGGTTATTTAAGTAATTTACTTCCTCTTCAGTTAATTTGGGCAAATTAGATGTTTTAAAAATTTATCAATTTCACTGATTGTCAAATTTATATGCATACAACTGGGCAAAATAATTCCTGATTATTGTTTTAATTTCTTCTTCATTGGAGGTACATTCACCCTTTTCATTTTTGATGCTTGTGACTTGGTTTTTTTCTTTTTTATCATATTGTGTCAAGGTCTAAAAAATTAATTTTTTTCATAAAACCACCTCTTAGTTTTATTTATTAATTCAATAGTTTTCTTAATTTCAATTTTAGCAATCTCTCCTTTGCTTTTCTTTATTTGTAATTTAGTATTTAATTGGGGATTTTCACTTTGTTCTTTTTCTAGATTTTTTCAGTTGCATGCCCAATTTATTGATGTCTATTTTCTCTATTTTACTTATGTATGCATTCAGGGATATAAAACTTGCCCTAAGAACTGTTTTTGGTGCATCCCACAAGTTTTGGTATGTTGTCTCATTATTGTCATTTTCTTGAATGAAGTTAATGATTATTTCTATAATTTCTTGTTTGAACCACTCATTCTTTAGGATTAAATTATTTGGTTTTGAATTAGATTATCTTTCCATGGCCTTTTTATTGCATCATGCTCTGAGAAGGACACATTTAATATTTCTGCTCTTCTGCACTGAACTGTGAGGTTTTTCTGCCCTAGTACAGGGTCAATTTTGGTGTGTGTACCTCTGAAAAGAAGGTATATTCCTTTTTATCATCATTCAATTTTCTCCAGAGGTCTATCATATCTACCCTGTCTACAATTTATTCACCTCCTTAACTTTTTTCTTATTTATTTTGAGGTTAGATTCATCAAGTTCAGAGAGGGGTAGGTTGAGGTCTCCCATTTGTATAGCTTTGCTATTTCTTCCCCTAACTCCCTTAACTTCTCCTCTAGTAATTTGGAAGCTATACTGCTTGGTGCCGTTAATTAATGATATCACTTTGTTCCCAACAGTGCTTTTTAGCAGGATCTAGTTTTCTTCCTTATTTCTTTAACTAGATCTATGTTTACTTTTGCTTTATCTGAGATAAGAATTGTTCCCCCTGCTTTTTTTTTTTTACTTTAGCTGAAGCATAATATATTCTACTCCAGCCTTTTTCCTTTACCCTGTGCATATCCCCTTGTTCAAATGTGTTTCTTGTGGACAGCATATTGTAGGATTGTGGTTTTAAATTCATTCTGTTCTCCTCCTCCGTTTTATGGCAGAGTTCATTCCATTTGCACTCACATTTATGATTAGTATCCTATTCCCTCCCCTGTTTATGTTTTTATTTCTTCCTTCTCTGTACCCTCCTTGAGAATTTTCCTTTTGACCACCACCTCCCTCAGTATTCCCTCCCTATGTACCTCCCTTCCTTTACCTGCCCTTCCCCCTAACTACTATTTCCCTCCCTTCTAAACATCCCCTATTTTTTTTTCTTTGTACCCTTCCTACCGCTTGTAGGGCATAAAAGATTTTTCTACTTAATGGAATGTTATTCCCTCCCTCAACCCAAACCAATAAGATTAAATTTCATACACTGCTCTTCTTCCTCCTTCCTTTCCCTCTACTCTAATGAGCTTTTTTGTATTATTTTTTTCATGTTATAATCTTAACCTTAACTGATTATGTTGATCCCTCTTTGAACCAGAGCCAATGAGAATAAAATTCATATAATGTTCATCTCCCTCCCTTCTTTCCCCCTACTATGTTTTTATGCCTCTATGTGTGGCATAATTTACCCTTTTCTGCCTCCTTCTTTCCTTTTCTCCCATTATAATTCCTTTGTACCCTTTAATAAGGCTTTTTATCATTATATTAGTTCATTTATGCCCACACCCTCTATCTATGTATATCCTTTTTAAATTTATCTATAATTAAATACATCTCAATATTGACAGGTATCAGCATCCCATATAGGGATGTAAACAGTTTGCTGTTATTGGATCACAAGTTGTGTGTGTGTGTGTGTGTGTGTGTGTGTGTGGTTTCCTTGTTTACCTTTTTATGTCTCTCTTAAGTCTTGTATTTGGAGATCACATTTTCCAAGGAGCTCTGGCTTTTTCAACAGGAGAGTCTGGAAGTCCTTTATTTAATTAAATAGCCATCTCCTTGCCTGAAAGATTATGCTCAGTTTTGCTGGGCAGCTGATCCTTGGTTGCATTCCGATCTATTTTGCCTTATGAAATATCAAATTACAATGCCTCAGATCTTTTAATATTGAATGTGCTAGGTCCTGTGTTATCCTGTCTATTGTTCCACAATATTTGAATTGTTTCTTTCTGGCTCCTTGCAGTATCTTCTCCTTAACCTTATAATTCTGGAATTTGGCTACTGTATTTCTTAGAGTTTTCAATTTGGGCCATCCTTCAGGAGGAGTCTGGTGAATTCTTTCCATATCTCTTTTACCCTCTGGTTCTAGGACCTTAGGGAAGTTTTCTTTTACAACCTCTTGGAGGATGTTGTCCATCCTTTTTTTTCCATAATGGTTTTTTGGTAGACCAATAACTCTTAGGTTATCTCTCCTGGATCTGTTCTCCAGGTCAGTTCTTTTTCCAATGAAATATTTTACCCTTTCTTCTATTTTTTTCAATCTTTATGTTTTGTTTGACTGATTCTTGATGCATCATAGAGTCCTTAGCTTCAATTTGACTGATTGTAATTTTTAGTGAATTATTTTCCTCCATTAGTTTTTGAAGGTCCTTTTTTAGGAAGGAATTTTCTCCAGTTAGATTTTGAACCACCTTTCCCAGTTTACAAATTTTACTTTTTAAGGATTTGTTTTCTTCAGTGAATTTTTTTTTCTATTCTGGCCAATGTAATTTTAAAATAATTGGTCAATTTATCTTCTACTTCTCTAATTCACCTTTTAAAATCTTTCTTGATCTCTTCCAGAAATGCTTTTGGGGCTTGGGGCCAGTTCATATTTTTTACTGTGGTCTCGGGTATGGATGTAGAGTCAATGGTGTCTCCTAAAAGTGATTCTTCCTGTTCACAATAAAAGACATAATTGTCTTTGGTTTTCCCTTTTTCAAGTTGCTCCTTTCCCACTGTGATTGACTATTTCCTGGCTTTTGAAGTGGATTTCTGCTTCTGGCATACAGAGGCCTCTGATCCATGCTTCTCAAGCTGGGAGCTAGAGTCCTGGTTGCCGACTTTTTGTGCTGTAACCTCGGGGTGTCTTGACTGAGGCCAAGGCCAAGATTTTCAGTGTTTCCCCTGGGTTACCCTGGGAATCACAGAGTAACATGTGGGGGAGAGATGGTCTGGCCACTTCAGGTTTCTGACTCTCTGCCCCTGGGCTACAGCTGAGACAGGCTCATCAGCTGGTGGCCAGCAGTGCTGGTGTCTGCAGATCCCCCAGGTTGTGCTAAGGCACACCTGGGCTTCTGTTGTTAGTGCTTGCTAGCTCCACCTCCCTGGGTTTCAGCATCTCCAGCTGATGAGCTGAGATGGGGCTTTTGGGGATGATTACTGCCCTTTACTTCAGGCTAGGCATAGCCTCAGTCACACCCTTCCTCTAGGACTCCCCAAATCTGAGGCTGTTTACACTGTTTCAGGATTTTACATTAGGTAGAGCAATAATCTCTGGGTTTTTAGAGTCATGGAAGGAATTAGAGCAGGCAGGATTTAATCCACCATCTTCACTCCCAGAAGTTCAGGTAGGGTGAACATCCATCCATCAACATCCAGGCTGTGGCCTGATAGCCCCAGGAGAAGCTGCTGTAGCTGCTGTGGGGCCTGTGCTTTCTCTTACCCAGCTCTGACCAATCCTCTGTCCCATGGGGAAACATCTGTGAATCAACCTTTTGGTGCGTGAATTCACTCGCTGGGGCTCAATCTCACTCTGCTGTGGTCTTCTCTCAGGTCCACGGTAGTGCAGCCCCCATGTGCTCTGTGCTCCCCCTGTATGGTTTTATGCAGGCATTTTCCTGGACTGGGAATCTGTCATGCCCCCATCTTCCAATGGATACTGTCACTCTAAAATCCATTCAGATTCACTTTTTAGAGGTTGCTGATGCAATTCATGGAGGAGTTAAGGTGATTTCCCATATTCACTATGCTATCTTGGCTCCGCTCCCTTCATTGCCTATTCTTATTCCTTCAATTCATTTTTATTCTCTTATTGCTAAAGTTAGCTTTTCTAGTACAATGTTGAATAATCCTTGGTTTGCCCCCAATCTTATTGGAAATGCTTCTACCTTTTCCCCATCACATATAATAGCTGCTGATGGCATTAGGTAGATTCTGGTTATCATTTTAAGGATGATTCAATTTATTCCTATGCTCTCTAGTGTTTTAATAAAATGTGTTTTGTATTATTTAAATGCTTTTTTTTCTGCATCTAATGAGATAATCATATGATTTGTTAGTATTGTTGTTGATAGGGTCAGTTATGCTGAGGTTTACTAATGTTGAACCAGGCCTGCATTCTGTGTATAAATCCTACCTTGTCACATTGTAATATTCTCATGATAAATTGTTGTGATCTTTTTGCTATTATGTTATTTAAAATTTTTGCATCTATATTCATTAGGAAAATTGATCTATAATTTTTCTTTTTCCATATTGACTCTTCCTGGTTTAGCTATCAGGCTATCATAGAAAGAATTCAGTTGAACTCCTTTGCCAATTTTCCCAAATTTTCTGGAGAGTATTGAAATTAATTATTCTTTAAATGTTTCAGAATTTTCTTGTAAATTGATCTGGCTCTTGAGGGTTTTTTTCCCTAGGGTGTTCGTTGATTGCTTGTTCAATTTCTTTTTCTTAGATGGGATTATTTAAGTACTTCACTTATTCTTCTGTTAATCTGGGCAATTTAAATTTTTGTAAATATTCATCCATTTCACTGAGATTGTGAAATTTATTGGCATACAGTTGGGCAAAATAATTCCTAATTATTATTTCAATTTCCACTTCATTAGTGGTGAATTCACTCTTTCCATTTTTAATATTGTTTAGTTGGTTTTCTTCTTTGTTTTTTTAAATCAAATTAACCAAAGATTGATCTACTTTATTGTTGTTGTTTTTTCACATAAAACCAGGATAGTTTCATTTGTGAGTTCCATAGTTTTTTTTTTAATTTCAATTTTATTAATCTCTTCTTTGGTTTTCAGAATTTCTAATTTGGTACTTAATTGTAGATTTTTAACTTGTTCTTTTTTCAAAGCTTTTTTAGTTACATGTCCAATTCATTGATCTCCTCTTTCTCTATTTTATTCATGTAAGCATTTAGAAATAGAAATTTTCCTCTGAGAAATGCTTTCACTGCATACCGTTTAAGGCTTGGTATATTCTCTCATTATTGTCATTCTCATGGATGAAGTTATCTATTATTTCTATGATTTATTGTTTGACCCACTCATTCTTTAGAATTAGATTAATCAGTTTCCAATTAATTTTAGCATATCTTCTATGGCCGTTTATTACATATAATTTTTATTGCATCATGATCTGAAAATGCTGCATTTAGTATCTCTACGTTCCTTCACTGAATTGTAAGGTTTTTATGCTCCAGTACATAGTCAAATTTTGTAGAGGTTCTTTGTACCACTGAAAAAAGATATTTTCCTTTCTATCCCCACTCAGTTTTCTCCAGAGTCTCCCATATTGCAAATCTAATCATAGCAACTCTTCTGAGGACTGCTGCAGTGAATAACTTTAAGAGTCTAATCACATAATGTAATGAACTCTCTATTTATTCAGCAAGAATCTAAAGCATAACATTCACAATAACATAACATATCAACTTATTACTGAGGTGGTCACATAGTCTTAAACAAAACATATCATTCAGTATATACTATAGTCATTATTAAGAGGTAGCAGAAAGTTACAATCTCTTCTGTCAATACAGGGTATCCAAGTAAAATCCTCTTTCATTTTGACTAGAGACTGGCTTCCAATCATCCTTAGGCCAATCATCTTTAATTGGTAACAAAAAGTACAAACACCATCCACCCCTAGGTCAAGGTAATTTACAAATCTCATCAGTCAGTACAGAGTTCCAAAGTAAAATCCTCTTTCATCTTGACTAGAGGCTGACTTTCAAACACCACAGCTACTTCTCCACTGAGAAGTAACTCTCCCAACTCTTGCCTGGATTCACACATAGATGATACACTGCTCCTCTTCCATATCTCAGCTCATAGGGACTGCTCTACTCTAAGCTCTTCACAGTTTCTGCTTTGGGGAAAACAAAGTTTAACAGAACTACCATAATATTTATACACATTAGCATCACTATCATCTCAATTCACTTTCTGTCTCAGAAACAGATCTATACAGAACAAGAGGTAGAACTTCTCTCTGAGACTGTAACACAGGTCAACAGACAGAGAGCCAACATCAAACATTCCCTTTCTCAGTTCTGCCTGCTCCCAGCTCTGCTTGTTCTCTGATCTGCTTCTTCCAGTTCCACCATTTTTGTAAGCTCCTCCCACCATGGGCTTCCATGTTATTACATTCAACCTATTAAGGGACAGTGAAGACCTTCAAATTCCCTTAGGCCTTAACAGGCTTTAATTGCCTTTAACAAGGCAATACAATGTATACTGTTTCCAATCAAAGACTCTCAATACCATCAAAGGCAAGGCTCAAAGGCACTTAATTAGCTAAAACTTAATCCAGAAAAATAGCAAAAAAAAGTATTTTGCTTACCATTACACAAATCTAACTCTTCTAATATTCTATTCACTTTCTCAACACCTTTCTTGGTTATTTTGTTATTATATTTATCTAGTTTAGAGAGGGGGAGTTTAAAGTCCACCACTGGTATAGTTTGACTATATATTTTTTTCTGTAACTCTCTTAACTCCTTGAAGAATATGTATACTATACCACTTGCTTCATATATGCTTAGTAATGTTATTACTTCATTGTCTATTTTGTCTTTTAGCAGGATATAATTTTGTTCATTATCTCTTTTAATTAGATCTATTTTAGCTTTTACCTTGCCTGAGATCAGGATTGTTATCCTTTCTTTTTTTTTTTTTCACTTCAGCTGAAGCAAAATATATTCTTTTCCAGTCTTCTTCTTTTACCCTGTGTGTATCCCTCTGTTTCAAATGTGTTTCTTATAAACAGCATGTTGTAGGGTTATAACTTCTAATCCATTCTGTATCCACTTCCTTTTTATGGGAGAGTTTATCACATGCACATTCATAATTATCATTGCTATATGTCTTTCTCTCCATCCTACCCTCACCCTCTTTATGCTTTTCCTTCTCCTTCCTGCTTTTCTTTGCTTTTGAATATCATCTCCCTCAGTCTTCCCTCCCTTGTATTCCTCTCTTACTTTTCTTTCCCCTTCCCTCTCCAACTGCTTATAAGACAACTTAGATTTCTATAACTGAGTATGTTATTCCCTCCTTGAACCACATCTGACAAGAGAAAAGTTCAAACAATACTCATCTCCCTCCCTCCTTTACCTTTACTATAATATGTCTGTACCCTTTTCTGCTTCCTCCTTCCCTCTTCTCCTATTACAATCCTTTTTCACCCCTTAATTATGGTTTTTATCATCACATCAAAGTAAGGTTAAACTCATCCTGTCTGTCTATGTATTTCCCTTCTAGATGTCACAATAAAGATACAATTCAAAAGAGTTATAAGTACCATCTTTCCATGTAGGGATGTAAATAGTTTGCCATTATTTAATAACATGCTTTTATCCCTTTCTTGTTTGCCTCTTTATGTCTTTTTTTTTTAAGCACTCGGGGTTGAGTAACTTGCTCAAGGTTTCACGGCCAGTTATTTCTGGGTGTGATGCTAAGTATCTAAGCCCGGATTCGATCTCCAGGTCATCCCGACACTGGAGCCGGTGTTCTTACTCGCTGAGCCACCTGTCTGCCCCTCTTCATGTCTTCTTGAGTTTTGTATTTGAACATCAACTTTTCTGTTGAACTCTGGTCTTTTCATCAGGAAATCTGGGAGTCCCCTGTTTCATTGAATATCCATCTCCTTGCCTGGAATATTATTCTCAGTTTTTCTGGGTAGTTGATTGTTAATTGTAATTCAAACTCCTTTTACCATACAGAACATCATATTCCAAGCTACTGATTTTTTAATGTAGAAGCTGCAAAGTCCTCCATAATCCTGACTGTGGTTTCATGAAATTTGAATTGCTTCTTTATGGCTGCTTGTAGTATTCCTCCTTTATCTGATAATTCTGTAATTTGGCTACAATGTATCTTGGTATTTTCAATTTGGCAGCTCTTTCAGGAGGTGATAGGTGGATTTTTTTCATGACAATTTGAACCTCTGGTATTAGGAACTCGGGAAAATTTTCCTTGATAATTTCTTGAAAGATGTTGTCCAAGCTCTTTTTTATCATGGCTTTCAGGTAGAACAATAATTATTAAATCATTCCTCCTGGATCTATTTTCCAGGGCAGTTGTTTGTTTGTTTGTTTTTCCAATGAGTTATTTTATGTTTTCTTATATTTTTTTAAATTCTTTTGATTTTGTTTGACTGATTCTTGATTGCTTATAGAATCATTAGCTTCTACCTTCTCAATTTCAATTTTTAACAAATTGTTTTCTTCAATAGTTTTTGTACCCCATCTTTGATTTGTCCATTTCTACTTTTTTAAGGAGTTGTTTTCTTCAGGGCATCACCTTTCCATTTTGCCAATTGTATTTTTTTCTTTCTTTTAAAAATGGTCTTTATTAATTTGTTTGTTTACTTTTAGTTTACAAGATTCAGTTCCACAATTCCTTGTTTCAAATTTTCTCTCCTTCCTTCACTTCCCCCCATGATGGCATACAATCAAGTATAGGATCTGCAAATACTTTCACATTAGACAATAGTCAGGTTATAAAGAAGGGTTTTTATCACATGGAATGAACAATGGGAAAGAGGAAATAAAACAAAACACGAAAAAGAATGAGAGCAGGTAGTTTGCTTCAATCTGCATTCAAACTCTGTTCTTTCTAGTTCTTTCTCTGAATGTAGACATCTCTCTCCATCATGAGTCTTTTGGGGTTGACTTATAACTCTGCATTGATAAGAAGAGTCCAGTCTATCAAAGTTGGTCATCAAACATACGTTGTGTCTGTAATTATGTACAAATTTCTCCTTGTTCTGCTCTTCTCACTCAGCATCAGTTTGTATAAGACTCTCCAGGTAAATATGAGTCCATCTGCTCCTCGTTTCTTATAGCACAATAGTATTCCATAACATGCATGTACCACAACTTGTTCAGCCATTCCCCAATTGATGGGCACCCCCATAATTTCCCATTCTTTGCCACCACAAAAAGAGCTGCTATAAATATTTTTGTACATATGAGTCTTCCTCACACTTCTATGATCGCTTTGGGATACAACCCTAGAAGTGGTATTGCTGGGTCAAAGAGTGTGAAATTATTTATAGCCCTTTGGGCATAATTCCAGATTGCCCTCCAGAATGGTTGGATCAGTTCACAACTCCACCAGCAATGCATTATTGTTCCAATTTTTCCACATCCTCTCCAGCATTTGTCAGCATTAATGAAAAGAATTGCTAGGGAAGGTAGACTAGCTATACCAGATTTTAATCTGTATTATAAAGTAGCAGTCATCAAAACTACTTGGTAGTGGCTGAGAAGAAACCCAAAGATCCAAGTTTTGGGGATAAGCACTCACTATTTCACAAAAACTGCTGGGAAAACTGAAATATACTATGGCGGAAACTGGACATAGACCATTATCTAACACCATATACCAAAATCAAGTCTAAATGGGTGCATGATCTAGGTATAAAGGCTGATACCGTAAGCAATCTCGGATGTCAAGGAGTAGGTTACTTGTCAGATTTGTGGAGAGGGGAATACTTTATGACCAAACAAGAATTAGAGAGCATTATAAAATTCAAACTGGATAATTTTGATTACATAAAATTGAAAAGCTTCTTTACAAACAAAGCCAATGTAACCAAGATTAAGAGGGAAGTGGGAAATTGGGAAAGAATTTTTACAAACTTTGTCTCTGATAAAGGACTCGTTTCTAAAGTATACAGGGAATTGATTCAATTCTATAAGAATACAAGTCATTCCCCAATTGATAAATGGTCAAAGGATATGAACAGGTAGTTTTCAGAGGAAGAAATTAAAGATATTTATAAGCATATGAAAAAATGCTCTAAATCACTATTGATTAGAGAAATGCAAATCAAAATAACTTTGAGGTACCACATCTCACCAGTCAGATTGGCTAAGTTGCCTATTGTATTGTAAAGGATATTTTCAATTTTTCTTCTTTCTCTCTTACTTGACTTAAAATTCTTCTTGAGCTCTTCCAAGTAGCCCTTTTGTAGCAGCAAGCACCCCAAGCGTCCTCAGGGTTTGCAGCTACC
>NW_027186967.1:0-11327 GCF_028583685.1 Petaurus breviceps papuanus | reverse complement strand
TTAGCCTAGGGGCAGGGAAGATCTTTAAAATTTACATTTCCATTACACCTTTTTGGGTTTGAGACTAGGTCATATCCCCTTTTTAGGTTTCAGATGTGGGTATATTGACAAAGTTGTCCTCTACTGAATTTGGGTTTTTATCTTCCCTGTCATCAATATATTTCTCTATGGTCATTGTTTTTCTTTGTTTCTTTTTGCTCATTTTTTCCTTTTTTCTGACTTTTAAATTTGATCTTTGCTTCTGTGGCCCAGGGGGCACTATGCCAGGCTTCTCGTGCTGGGGTTACCAACCTGGTTAGTGGTTTTGTGTCCTAGGGCCTCAGGTGCTGTCAGATAGAGGTTGTAGTGGTCTGGTAGTTTACCTTGTGCTGAGCTGGAGCTGGTGGTGATGGTTGGTTTGTGCCTTCTGTTGGCATTTGCTTGCTCCTCTACCCTGAGGCTCAGTATCTCCTGCTAATCTGCTGAGACAGGGCTTGCCACTGGCTTTCCAGAACACTTCTGTTCTGTATTGGTCGCCTTCATCCACAGCAAGTGGGGCCTTTCCTGTTTTCTCCCTAGCCTCCTGAGCTAAAAGAGTGCTGTAATTCGTCCTTTTGCTGACTCCACTATTCCAGAATTTTTCCTGGGACAATATTCTCTGGGTTTTTCAAGGTCAAAAAGGGAGGGTAAAAGTGAATTACTGGTTACTCCACCATCTTGGCTCCCAGAAATAAAAATAGGTGACTTTCAAACATTCATTATTTGGGATAATAGCTCTTGGAACAACTGCTGCTGCTGTTTCATACCCTGTGCAGGACTGTGCTTCTCTCTCACCCAGTGATAACAGAACCTTCCTACTGACTTTCTAAACTGTCTAAGGCAACTGTGGCCTGAGAAGTCTGGAAATTACCACTGAAAGTTCAGGCAGTTTTCTGTTTTCACTCTGCCATCTTGGTTCCACTATTGGAGAAAATTTTAAAAGCGATTGTAATACTCAAAGATTTTCAATGGGACTGCTTGTGTTAAGAAATCCTGAAGTTATTTGAAATTCCATGATGCTGCTACAACTAAAATACAAGAAACATGCTGGTTTTATACTTGTTTGAGAAAAGACTAGTAAAGAGCCTCATGTGGATTAGTGACTGCCTTTTCTCTCAATTCTCCGTTCTCATTTATATTCTCTTATATTATAATATAATACAATATTATAATACATTATATTCTCTCAAATCACTGCCTTTTCTCCATTCCTTTCTTCCAAGGAACTTACTATATCTATCTATTCTAATAATGAAGTGGTGAATATAATCATCTCCATTTTACAGATAAGATATTGAAAGAGAAATTATTGGTTCTTGTGAGGCATTGATTGAATCATGAATAATTCCCTGGTTTCATTTCTCAGTGAAATGTTAGACAACTTGCATTATCTCTTGATGTCTCCCAAATCATCTAATTAGGGTGCATGTATTATCAAATTAAGTTATACTTCGCTTTCTTGTTTTGATTTTAAATCTATATCCTTCAAAGGATGAGATTCATTTTCCTATTACCAGTTAGTCTTTGTTCAGGGGAAATTATGTTCTCTTTCAGGATTATCTTTCTAACTACCAGTTTCATTGCTGGCAACATGGTACATGTGTGTCTTTGAATGTCAGCTCTGTTAAAACTAAGCACAATGGAGTTAATAGGTGATGGAAGTTGTGCAAGGTTGTTAAGGTTTTGGTACTTATTGTTTTTCCTTCTTACTAGGGTAGTGAAGAGGGAATTTGGGTCTCTGCCTCAAATTTTTGGGTTTTTACTAGATTACCTATGTGTGCCAAATTCATGGTTACTGTGACAACTTTGACTTTCTGGTTCTGGGACTCAGCTTCCTGATATTTGTATAAGAATTTGAGGTGAACTAGACACTGTGAGCTTCAATATTTCTGAACAGGGACTGCACAGAGAGGTGGACAATGAACTGGGAGCTGTTTGCCTTTGAACTCAGGTGGCAGTTGGTTAGATTTGGACAGTAGCTGGGACCATGAAAGATGAACCATGGAAACTGAGAGCCAGCCTTGAGTCCAGATGAAAGAAGACTTTACTTGGATACTGTGTACTGACTGAGATTATGATTTACTGTGAGGTAAGGGTGGAGAACTTTGACCTTTGTACTTTGAGTTTATTAAAGATGATTGAATTAAGCACTTACTAAATGACTGAATAAATGTACTTTGTTTAAAACTATGTGACCACTTTGTGGAAAACTATGTGGCCACTTTAGTGATAAGTTATTATGTCATTGTGAATGCTGTACCTTGATTGCTGTGAATGACTTACTTTAATTTACTGCTGAATAGAGAGTTCACAATATTGTGTAATCAGAACCTTGAAGCTGTTCATAGCAGCAGTCCTCTGGAAAGCTGCCCATGCTTGGCCTTACAAACTTCCATTGCCTTTACATTCTTCTCTTTTGACTCTTTTGATGATTAAAAATTACATAGCCATCAAAATGCAGGGAGTAAATGTTTAATGTAGGATTCAAAACCAGGTTGTTCATGGGGCCAAGTTGAATACACTTTTTTTCACTCTACCACACTTCCCATTTACATGTCCATATGCTGAAATAGAACTCAATTTTCAATTTGGTTTGTAAAGTGTCTAGAATATAATATCTTTATGCTGTTCCAAATATACGAATTCATGAAATGTTAAGGAGTAAATAAGGAACCACTCTATTTGTTGCTCTTTTTGAATGGAGACTGTGATAGACTTGATTTAAATTCTTTCAGTTTGAAATGAGGGAAATAACCTTAATTAAGATGTAATTATTTGGAAAAGATTAGCTGACTATACCATTATACACTTAATTGATTCATAAAATAAAATTATTCTGCATAGATAACTAGAAGTTAGACACCAGGACAAGGCTTTCATATATATATATATATATATTCATATAAATACATCTATATTTGTATGCACACATGGGTACATGTATAATATGTAGGAGGCATATTGAAAGAATAAATGATTTTATAAGGTTTTTTTTTCTTATATCACTCAGTTTATATGTAGTGTGTACTAAATGCATATTTAAAGCACTAATGTTTTATTAATTTCTTTGATATTTATACACATATTCTCCCTACCATCCACATGCCATAGAAGACTCAGGTTAGTATATGCTGCCAGATGACATTTTCTCTAATTACTAATCATAAATTTAAATGAAAATGTTATCCTTCTCATTATGTCTTAGAAATAGTAATCAAGAATGTTCCACATAAGAAAAAAAGAGGCTGGACATTACAGATTTTCTTAACATTTCAGTTATTGAAAATTGAACAAAATTTCTGACTGCTTTTAATTATTTGCTGCTTTATAAATATATACATACATTTATTTTTATGCTTATAACATTTATTTATAACTATATACTCAGATTATTATGTAATATCACATATCCATCAATTTGGACATTTTCTCCAGTGATGAAAATAATAATCTATCCATTTGTACCCATCTTATCAGACTCTTATATTTTTAAGGTGTGAAATTGTGAGGAAACTGAGGCAGACATAGATTAAGTAAATTGCTCAGGAAAAGACAGCTTGGAAAATATGAGGGTAAAACTAAACTTGGGTCTTCCTGACTCCAAGAACAAGACTGTATCTACTGTAGCAGCTGAAGTTCCACATTTTAGAGCCTCCTTATATCCACCATATATCTCTCCACTGTGCTATGTTAGTATTTTTAGAAAATGTTATGTTATTTTCTTCTTATCTTAATGCCAGTAGAATTATGCAATTAAAACAATGGGGTTTTTGTTTTTGTGGAAAATTTGAGGTCATCGAAAGTGCTTTGCAATATTGGTAAGTCAATCTAGTCTACTTTCCTCCTCTTGGCTAACCATGAACTTAAACCACTATCCATATTATTGCACCAGATATTGATAGATGATAAATATATCTTATCTCTAAAAATGAATGTTGTAAAATTAATATCAAACATTTTTTCATCAAATTGCTCTTTCATTTGTGGCTAATCAGTGTGACCTAGAAGTAGCCAGGTGGCACAATGGATCATATTCTAGGCATATAGCCATGAAACTCCTTTTGAATCTGGCCTCAGACACTAGTTGTATGATATTTAATTACTGTTTGCCTTATTTTCTATAATTCTAAAATGGGGGAAGTAGCACCTATTACCTAGGTTTATATTGAGGACCATATTAGATAATATTTTAAAATGTTTAACAAAGTACCTAGGACATAGTAGTTATATACATACATAAATGTTTACACATATGTATGCATGTACATATAGTTATAGGTATATATACATATATATATGGAGGTAGAAATAGATGATATTGAAATAGATACATCAAGATAGTGATAGAAATATATGTGTGCATATATATATCCATCTACATATATGCACACGTGTATCTGCATATATATGCAGATATGTGTGTGTGCATATGTGCATGTGTTTTTTATATATATGTATATATGTATGTATTTTTCTTTTCTTTCCAAACTCTTTTGAGTAGATTCAGATTTTCTAAGAGAGTTTTCAAAATTCTTAGGCTTGATGCAATGAGCATAATGTCCTCTGAAAATAAGAAGATCTAAAGGACATGACTATGAAGAGAAATTCTCTTTGTAGTGTCCTATACACCGGATTCCCTCTATCACACTGACAAACTTGGAAAGCATGTATCTTGAGTTTTTCACCAAAGTGTCGTTGAAGGTAATTATTTCTTGTGTTTTATTTTTCAAGTAATGATTTTCTTGTGTGTAAAGAATACATCTCAGGCAAAGGTACTTGATTCAGAAAATAAAAATTATTCTGCATGGATAGCTAGACGTTACACAACAGAAGGCTTTCATATTTATATTACCATGTATATATTCACATGCATATGTGTATGTATATACACACAGGTACATGTATAACATGTAGGAGGCATGCTAAATATATGTGTCTTGGTAATAGCATCTTTTTAATGATTAATTCATGCCTGAACTTTGCTAAGTGGTAGAGAGACTAGTATATGCAAAAGCAAGATAGTCTCTACCCTAAAGGATTTTATGTTTTGATTGGGGAAGATAACAAAAAAAAAATGAAGATAAATGGTACTTTTTCCTCTATGGAATGAAATGCTTTTTCATAAGCAATGAATAGAATGGGATCTTATAACACCTTTAGATTGATTGCAAAGATGCAAAAATGTGATTCATTGTTGAATATTATCTGTATAAGTCTTCTTGTTTGCTATTGATACCCTTATATAGGATGCACTCAGTGGTTGTGTAGAATAGTATTACAATGAGTTTATATAAATGAGAGAGTTGGTATATGAACAGTTAGTCTTTGAAGTTCCTTCTGTTTCTTTTTTAAAACATTTTTGGCACTAATGAAATCTAGGATTCTTTTAATGCCTACAAAATCCTGGAGTCCTTCAGAAAGTTCAGATACATTGCACAATTCCTTAATGACTTCCCAATAATACTCACTTTGGCACAGATCTACTTTATCTATACATGGTCCAATATAGAAGTTTTTAACACTCACTCTTGTTTTCTTCTCTAATGCATCTAAATCCTCTATAAACATATGAATTTGTGAGATAAGGACCAAAGTGTCATTGTTTCACTGATTTTGCTGGTGAAGATAAATTATTATCATAATCTTTGCAGTTCCCTCCTGCCCCCTTTTCTTCCATTTGTTGTATTTCTTTCACTTTATTATTAAATCCCATTGAGGTGATGTTGCTTAGTTTAAACTGTAGCCACATTCTCTGCAATCATCATTGGATTGTAGACATCAAAAGTAGAAAATGCTTTGAGAGGCTATCTATTCTAATTTCCATATTTTGCAGATGAAGAAACTGAGACAAATAGAAATTAAGAAATTTTTCCACAATTGTAGTCACAAATGTAGCAAAAGGAAAAATTGAGCTTACAATTCAGGTCTTCTGATTCCAAATACAATGTTTTTACTACAATATCACATTATTTCCTCCTTTACACTTAATTGCTTTCCTTTGCTTTATGAGATGGGATGATACTGTTCATAATCATCTATCCCTCTTCTTGTTAAGATTTACAAGTCTTATTCAAGTCAGAAAAATCTGAGTTTAAATCTGGTCTCAGAAGCTTCTTACTTATATGACCTTATCCAAGTAATTCCCCTCTATTTTCCTCAGTTTGCTCAACTGTGAAATGAGCATGATAATAGCACCTACTTGAAGAGTTGTCAGAATTAAATGACAATATTTGCAAAAAAAAAAATCCTCACACATAGTAGGTGCTACATAAAAGGTTATTCTCTTTATCTCCACTTGCCAATATGTCAAATATTCATTGTCTAACATTCATACTTTCATAGTTTTATTTTTTCTTTTTATGGTTGAAACTGATTTGTGTTTAATAAGTGCATTAAAATAATATATCTGATACCAGTGTCACTCCCGCTGTTTATTTCCCAATTTTGTTAGCAATTGTTTCTTTAAGCTTTTGTGGCTGGATTATTTCAGCTATTTATAATAGCTACAGAATTAATTATTTTAGTGAATTATTGGCTTAAGATATAATTATAACTAAAGATATGAGTATATTTTTTCCACTTCTAACTTTTTTATCCTTTTCTTGCTCCTTTGAGTTCCCAACAAGCTAGTGTTTTGTTCTATGTAGGCACTTGCTTCATGGATAACACCTAAAAAAAGAAAAAAATCATTAAATTACATAAAGTGTAATGCGCAAAGTTTTTAGGTTATTTGGTATTCTCCATGTCAGATAACTAATTCCTTTCTTAAATAAGTTTTTATCATGTTAAGTCAAGCTTCAGTGTTAGCAATAATTCTTTGACTTTAAAAAATTCCTTCCATTTGAACCATGCTTTCCCATGAGTAAATCTCCATTCATTTCTTTTCCCGTCTTTGATTTGAAGTTGCTGAATATTAAATTGCATATTGATTCAATCTAGAGAGTCTAACCCATTTTTGTAGAATTCCTCTACTTCTTTAATAAATAATGGTATATCAATGGCAGTTAATATAATGGTTGACTCCTCACAAATATTTATCAGTAGTCCTGGAATGTGAGATAAGCAAACTTCAGAATATCAACAGGGGGATTAAAAATTAATGGAGAGTTGTGATAGTAATGGCAATTAAAGATTCCCCTGTATTGGCTTGGTTTTCAAATTGATTGTGTTAAAACCCAGAACTTGTTAATCCCACCTGTGGGATGGACTTTTTGATGTGAAAAGAAAGTCCTGAACTGGAAGGAGCTGGTGACGTAGATTTGGAGACACAAGAGAGAGGCAGAAGAAACTTTTTTTTTGGAAGCAGCACCTCGTGGAGAGAGAGAGACTAAGAGAATTGCTGCTGGCCGCTTTGAATTGCCCTGGACTTTTGAGACCTGCCCCCTGAGCTGCCAAGGACTGAGGAGACATGGCTGTTTTGCTGGTACTTTGTCTGTCTGTTTTGATGTTCTTTTGCCAGATTTGTCCACTGGTGAAAGACTGTCCTGTTGAAGAAGTCCTGGAACCTGGCATTTGGTTAAGAAGCGCTGAGACTGTCCTGCAGACAGAGAGTGAATACTGTCCACTGGTGAGGAACAGTGCTGTTGTTGCAGGGGTCTGGAGACTGTCCTGCAGACAGAATGAATACTGTCCACTGATGAAGGACAGTGCTGTTGTTGCAGGGGTCTGGAGACTGTCCTGCAGACAGAGTGAATACTGTCCACTGGTAAAGGACAGTGCTGTTGTTGCAGGGGTCTGGGAGCCTTTCTGTTGGTTCAGAAGCCCTGAAGAAGGATTTTCTTGTTGTATGTTTACAGAAATCCTGGGAGAGGGCTTTGCTAATGTGTTCAGGGGTTCTA
The DNA here is from genome assembly GCF_028583685.1 of Petaurus breviceps papuanus. Lineage (NCBI taxonomy): Eukaryota > Metazoa > Chordata > Mammalia > Diprotodontia > Petauridae > Petaurus > Petaurus breviceps. The sequence goes on along the minus strand of NW_027186967.1, from coordinate 3,471 downwards.
GGACTGTTCTACAGACAGAGGATGAATTCATGAAGGGACTGGCAATGTATCTTATGGCCTTGCTAAGCCTTGTCTCCCCAGGAACTAAGATTGCTGAGAACTTGCCTCATGTCAAGATGAAGAAAAGATCTCCATTTGGATATTAAGTGCTGTGTTTAAACTTGATGTAACTCTGGGGTAGATTCAATTGTGATCCAGGGGTGGGGAACTTTTGACCTTATGTTTGGAAACTAATCTCCATTTGAGAAGAGGGGCTTTGTGGTGGATTAAATTAAGGTATAGCCTAGGGGTGGAGAAGTATTTAGAACAGAGACTTTGTAATTGATTGAATGATTGGAAGGTCCTGGGGTGGGGTAGTGCTTGGAGATTATTTAATCACATTTAGTAAATGCTGTATTTGGAATGATGTCATGTTTTGATCTTCTCTGTTCTTGGTTTCTCACTGAATAAAATGGAGAGCACCTATGCTGGTATTCTGAACCTTGGGAAGTTGCCTTTCCTTGGCATTACATTACAAGACTCTAAAGCCTATGTGGTTCATAATATCCTATGTTCCCTTTCCTTCCACTCTCGTTGAAACTGGAAAGTTTATATCTATGTCAATAGATAAGTCTATATTGATTTTTTTTATGTTTCTGCTTTTGCAACTATTTTTTGTAGCTATAAGATCTATATTTAAGTGGATATAAATGTAATGTTGTTTATCTCCGTTAGAGTCAGAAAGGGTATTAAAGTTATGATGTAAGCAGTCATTGTCTACATAGAGATAAATAATGTAATGTGTACTCCCCTCAAAAAAATTGCTGAGGTTGAAAAGTAATAATATAAACTGTTTGAAAAACAATTAACATTCTCCTTTCATTCTGATTCTTTTTTTATGCTATGATTATTGCATAAATATATTTAACATGGCTGCACATATATAACCTATGTCAGATTGCTTACTGTCTTGGGGACTGGGTAGGGAAGGGAGAGGATATGTGAAGGAGGAAGAAAATTTGCAATGAAAACCTTATTAAAATTAATGTTGAAAAGTATCTTTAAACACAATTTGAAAAAATATAATATTATTTAAAATATAAATAAATAAATAATTTTTATTGTGTTACACCCATAAAAAAATAAAAAGAAGTAGCATTCTCTACAGCTTCTTGCTTCCAACCACACCAAAATGGTAATTCTATGTTTTAGGGGTACACTGAAATATATGATGTAAGAATGTTTCTAATTTAGATATTCATATACTATCAGGTATTTGAGGGGCAGCTAAATAGCATTGGCAATAGAGGGTCAGGTCATCTCCCTGAGTTCAAATCTGACCTAACACACTATGAGCTGTCGTGTTGGCCTGTTTCCTTATCTGTAAAATGAACTGAAGAAGGAAATGGCAAACATTACAGTGTCTTTGACAAAAGAAGCACCAAAACACAACAAAAAATGCGTCACAAAGTGTTGGACATGACTAAAATGACTCAACACCAACCACAACTTCTGTGTTCTAAGTTCTAATTCTGTGGTCCAAATTCTAATTCTGTGTCCTAAGTTCTAATGCTGTGTTCCAAATTTTAATTCTGCATTCTAAGATTCCAATTCCAACTTAAAAATTTCTACTTCAAATTTATATGAATTAGATACTATTCTCTTTTCAAAATTCTAATTGTGCGTGCTAAGATACTAATTCCAACTTCTAACTTTCTACTACAAATTTCTAAGAATTTGATAGTAATTTGTGTTCTAAACATGAATTCTGTATTCTAAGTTATTATTCTGTGTTCCAAATCCTAATTCTGTGTCCTAAGTTCTAATTCTGTGTTCCAATATTCTAATTATAAATTCTAAAATTCTACTTCAAAGTTCTAAAAATTTGCGTTTAATTCTGTGTGCTAAATTCTAATTCTGTGTTCTAAGTTCTAATTCTGTGTCCCAAATTCAAATTCTGCGTTCTAAGTTCTAATACTGTGTTCCAAATTCTAATTCTGTGTTATAAAGTCTAATTGTGTGTTCCAATATTCTAATTATAAATTCTAAAATTCTACTCCAAAGTTCTAAAAATTTGCTTTTAATTCTGTGTTCTAAATTCCAATTCTGTGTTCTAAGTTCTAATTCTGTGTCCCAAATTCAAATCCTGTGTTCCAAGTTCTAATACTGTGTTCCAAATTCTAATTCTGTGTTCTAAATTCTAAATACGTGTTCCAATATTCTAATTATAAATTCTAAAATTCCACTTCAACGTGCTAAAAATTTCTTTTAATTCTGTGTTCTAAATTTTAATTCTGTGTTTTTAGTTCTAATTCTGTGTTCCAAATTCTAATTCTGTGTTCTAAGTTCTAATACTGTGTTCCAAACTGTAATGCTGCATTCTAAATTCTAATTCTGTGTTCCAAATTCTAATGCTGCATTCTACGATTCCAATTCCAAACTTTAAAATTCTAATTATGAGTTCTAAGATTTTGATTTTACTTCTGTTCTACATTCTAATACTGTGTTCTTAATTCTGATACTGTGTTCTATATTCTAATACTTCGTTCTAATATTCTAATCCTAAAATAAAAATTCTCCTTAAAATTTTTAAATTTGCTTCTAATTCTGCGTTCTAAATTCTGATTCTGTGTTCTAAATTCTAATTCTGTGTTCTAAGTTCTAAATCTGTGTCCCAAATCCAAATTCTGTGTTCTAAGTTCTAATACGGTGTTCCAAATTTTAATTCTGTGTTATAAAGTCTAATTGTGTGTTCCAATATTCTAATTATAAATTCTAAAATTCTACTTCAAAGTTCTAAAAATTTGCTTTTACTTCTGTTTTCTAAATTCTAACACTGTGTTCTAATTTCTAATTCGGTGTCCCAAATTCAAATCCTGTGTTCTAAGTTCTAATACTGTGTTCCAAATTCTAATTCTGTGTTATAAAGTCTAATTCTGTGTTCCAATAGTCTAATTATAAATTCTAAATTTCTACTGTAATGTTTTAAAAATTTGCTTTTATTTCTGTGTTCTCAATTGTAATTCAGTTTTCCAAGTTCTAATTCTGTGTTCTAAATTCTCATTCTGTGTTCCAATATTCTAATTATAAATTCTAAAATTCTACTTCAAAATACTAAAAATTTCCTTTTAATTCTGTGTTCTAAGTTCTAATTCTGTGTTCCAAATTTTATTTCTGCGTTGTAAATTCTAATTCTGTGTTCCAAATACTAATTGCGCATTCTAAGATTATACTTTCAACTTATAAATTTCTACTGCTAAATTCTAGGAATTTGATACTAATCTGTTTTCCAAATTCTAATTCTGCATGCTAAGGTTCTAATTACAACTTCTAAATTTCTACTTCTAAGTTCTAAGAATTTGATAGTAATTTATGTTCTAAACATGAATTCTGTGTTCTAAGTTCTTATTCTGTGTTCCAAATCCTAATTCTGAGTCCTAAATTATAATTCTGTGTTCCAATATGCTAATTATAAATTCTAAAATTCTACTT
>NW_027186966.1:0-10341 GCF_028583685.1 Petaurus breviceps papuanus | reverse complement strand
GAGATTTCCCCCTGCCTGCCCCCTCCCATTCTTCCCCACCCCCCTAGGCTAGCCTAGTCAGGACTGGGGAGCCATTTTAGATTTAGCCTTAGAGGTGACCTTAGGCAGAAAGCAGGCATTTTTTAAAAGTCCTTTGGGGGGTGGAGATACAAATACCAGCAGGCAGATTCGGGGCTCCCCTCACTGACTTCAGAGTCTACCGTCAGATTCTTTGTGTGTTCATTTCCTCCTGGGAAGTCAGAAAACTACAGATCTGGGTTTGGTTTATTGGTCTGTTGATTTTCCATACAAGAGAGTGATGGAGAAAATGTTAATGCAAAACAAACTTAAAAGTGTGTCCCACTATATTTTTTTTCCTAGGAGGGCTGGTTGTTAAACATTTACCACTACTGCTTCCATTTTCTGCTTTCAAAGAAATCATGTTCTAATGCGGAAGACAAGACATACAAAGAAGCTGAAAAGTTGGGAGGGCTCTTGGTGTGGGCCAGGTAGAGGAAGTTTGGAGCGAAGTCTCCTGGAGGAGACTGGTCTGAGCACCTTCCTTAAGTGAAGATTCTGAGGGGAACCATCCCATCAGAGAGAGATGCCACAAGGGTGGAGGGGACTTCCAATGCAGGAATTCTAGAGGCAGAGAGACCTCAGGAAGAAGGGCCAGGGCATGATAAAGGAGACCTGGCATTTATCTTGGAGAGGAACCTAGAAAGGCACTGAGTCCAACTATCCCATTTTGTATATGGGAAACGGAGGCCCAGAGAGGTGTGATTTGCCCAAAGTCATGCAGATGGTCATTGTCTGAGCCAGAACTCAAACCCATGTTCTCAGAATCCCAAACTTCATTTCTGTGCACCATCCGTCCTCCTTTAAAGACCTGTCTTCTGGTTAAGACTATGGAAAGGGGAATCATGTGGGGCAGGAGCTGGGCTAGATGGTCCCTGAGGATCCTGCCAGTTCTTCTCTTGGGGACACTCCTAACTTTGCTCTTGTACTAGTAGGTTGGGCATCCAGAAGGGGTGGCTGCCATCTTCCATTCTAGGGCTAATCTTGTGGGTCACACTCCTTACACTAAAATTCACAAACCCCCATTATTGGGTTTCTTATTAATGGCAAGTAGACACAATTATCTCTTAGCAAAGGTATTTACTAGGAAGGCATATTTGAAATGATAGCTACAAAACATTCTCTCCCACCTACTGAACATGCACTCTCCCACAAAGTCCATATACCCTCCATGAGAAAGGTGGGCTTGGACTTAATTTAGTCAGTATAGGATACACTTGGGCAGGGCAACAGGCCCTCCTGGTCCTACGGGACCCAGGCCTCCTTTCTCTCTGCAGAGAGGACTCATGCAGCTCCCCTGGGATAAGGGCATATCCCTACTGAGAAGGTTCTTTAGCTGAGTCCCAGGCCTGCTCCTCTCTTTAGCTGGCTCTCTTCTCTGTTGCCAGGGTTCATGCTCTGTGACTTCCTCCCTCAGGAAATTGTCCCGTATCCATGTCCATCTGGAGTGTATTCATACTGTCATTTTCTCAGCTGGATTTCAAACTCTCTTGAATAGAAACTTTTGAACTGCTGAATGGAGTGACTGCCTCCCTCTGGGAAAGTCTCTGCTGGACATTAGGATTCAGATGGGGGAAGGAGGAGAGGGAAATCCCCTCCTCACCCTCAGAAGCCTCATCCACAGGCCTCCTGGGATCACATCTGTCCACCTCTCCTAGTTTACTTATGTTAAGCCCCAAGGGGCCTAGCTAATTTGCTTTCTCTAACAATCCTATAGTTTATTTTAATTCTATTGGGAACAAATGTTCACACAGATCAAAGGGTCAACAGCTCATTTCCCTTCCTTAGCTACTATTTGCTTTCTTGTAGTTACAGAAGTTGAAGTGGGTGGGAATCCCTCACCTTACATGTGACTGAGTCTCAGTTTCCTCTTCTATGAAATGGAAATAATAACAATTATATTAGTGGCTCCTTCAGGTTCAATTCAACTTGATTCAGTTAGCGTTTGTTGTAAGAAGGGCAGCCCTGAGTAGGAAGGGAGAGTTGTGTTCAAGTCCTGCCTTTGACACATACTGGCTGTGTGACTGGGGGGAATAAGACTCTTCATCTCTCAGTGCCCCCCAGCAGGCAACTCCCAAGACTCTAAGAAGCAGAGCTGGTGGCAGCTTGCCTTGGAGGAAGGATTCCCAGCCTGGCAGGAGGGAGGGTAGGGATTTCCCACAATGATGAGATCGAACTTATGGACCAGAGGCATTGCCCTAGGTACTACAGAGACACAAACCAAGATGATGATGATGATGATGATGGAATGAATCCAGATAAATACAAAAACACAGACAAGGTAATTCCTGGGGAAGATGCCAGCAACTGGGAGTGTCGGGATAGACTTCCTGTAAGAGGTAAGTATATTCTGAAGGAAGCCCAGAGCTGTATGAGGCAGTGGTGAAGAGGGCATGCTGGGAACCTGGGCAAAGGCTTGGAGAGCGTAGATTGAATGTCATCTATAGTAACAGGCCACGAGCCATTTTGGCTGAAACACAAAACCCATTAAAGGGTCAAGGCAGGTAAGAAGTCTAGAGCCATATTGGGAAGGGCTGTATTTTATCCTAGAGACTATGTTGTTGGTGTCTAGCTCTCTGTGACCCCATTTGGGATTTTCTTGGCAAAGACTCTAGGGTGGTTTGCTATTTCCTTCTCCAGCTCATTTTATACACGAGGAAACTGAGACAAACAGGGTAAAGTGACTAGTAGGGTCACACAGCTAGTAGGTATGTTATGTTGAATTTGAACTTGGGAAGAAGAGTCTTCCTGAGACAACAGAGAACCACTGATCTTCTTGAGTAGGGGAATGGAGTGGTCTGACTGCTTTAGAAAGATCAATAACATGAATGCTGAATTGGAGTGGGGAAAGAATAGAGGCAAAGAGGTTAGGCACTGCAGCAGATGCAGCTCTGGGCCTTAGACCTGAATTCAAATCCAGCCTCAGACACTTACTAGCTTTGTGACCCTGGACAAGTCACTTAACCTTTGTTCATCTCAGATTCCCACAGCACCTGGCTTACATTAGACACTTAATAATGTTTCTATTCCTTCTTTCTTTCTTCCTATTGCAATAGTCCAGGCACGAGGTAAAAAGCTGACCTAGAGCACAGCAGCAGGAGGGGAATGCAGGGGGCTTTCTGGAGGTGGAGTCCACAGAATGGTAAAGGATGGGACTCGTAGGCATTCTGAATCATGACAGTTTATTTGTTAAGATGAGAGGCAAATCAGGGAAGGAGTCTGGTTTAAACACTGACACTTGGACCCTGACCACCCCTGGCTTCACGGCACATCTCCAGGCTGAGGGTTCTCCTTCTTCATTTCACCCTAAGATCCAAGACAAGACTAAAAGCAGATGTTGGGGTCAGTATCGCTTGCCCATCCAGTGAATTATTCTGCCCCCCTGCATGCCCACAGACCTACATCTTTGTCTCAGCAGGAAGCCTAGTATAGTGTCTTTCCTGGGTATTTGTCTCCAACCTTACCTTGGCTCTATGTGCCTCTGGGGAGTTTTCCTGTGAGCTACTTGGGTCTCAGGCACAGGCTATTTCAAAGAGTTAAGTAGTGATTAGCCTTTGTCTGAAGGTCTGTCAAAACACCTTTTGAGTCCTATTATATTCTTTCAGCAGAGATTGTGATAACCTTCTCCTGAGGTAGTCAGTCAGCATAGGACCCTGACACTAGGTAGAAAAGGGGGAAGAGATGAGAAATGCCCAGTGAAGCTATTGATTGTTGTTCAGCTGTTTTCAGTCATGCCTTATTCTTCATGATCCCATTTCGGGCTTTCTTGTAAAGATACTGGAACGGTTGCCATTTCCTTCTCCAGATTTTTACATGTGAGTAAACTGAGGCAAACTGGTGACTTGCCCAGGGGCACACAGCAAGAGTCTGAGGCCAGATTTGAACTCAGGAAGCTGAGTGTTCCTGACTCTACTGCACCTCCAATGAAACTATAGATGAAAATTTAAAATCCATAATTTCATCCTTGTACAACACAAATCACCATATGCCTCCCCATCTTCATGAATGTATGTTACCAAAAATTTCTTTTTCTGGTAGCTAACCTTCTAGGGATGGTCATTTCTGAACTTAGCCACATTCATCCTTAGAGGAAATAATATGGAATGTGTCCCTGTGTGTGAACCCAAGCCTGCCTAGAAGGACAAGATGGCTCGCCATCTTCCATTAGCTGATTTTTGATGCATTCAGTTCAATTTAGCAAATATTTACTGTTTCACCAATGTGCCAGTCACTGTTCTGGGTTCTGGGGGTACAGGAGAAAAAAAGTAAAACTCTTTCAAAGAATGTCCATTCTGTTGGGAGATTAAAAATCACACAAAGATAAATGCAAAGTATTTAGGAAAGAGGTTTTATCCTAGAGGCTTCCATTAGAAAGTCACAGCAGGTTTGGATAGCCCAGGGCCTCTCTGGAGCTCAGATGTCAATGAGGTATGAGTAGGACTATGGATGGAATCTTGGAGGCCAAACCTCTCTGCTCTTGTCAGATCTGCTCACTCAGGTGGCAGAGTCAGGTCTAGAATCCAGCAATGGCGATTTTCAGGTGTTCTCTCCCCACTTGCCTTTGCAGGGGCCCCCAGGCTTTTGCCTGGACTCTTGTCCTCGGCCTGCTCATGAGGGCTCCCCACTTTTTCCTTGGCTTACAAGAAGACATAAAAGAGAGAAGGGTCCTGTAGTGGATTGAATACTGAACCCAGGAATAAGCTGGTGTTCTTAATCATAAGCTCTCCTATGTGGGATTCTCTAGCCCTCTTCATCTGTATCTCTGAACAATGTGGGGCAGAGTTCAGAAAACAGTTTTAGAGAAAGCCAGGTCCAATCCCGCCTCTGACACATATTGGCTGGGTGACCCTGGACAAGTCCTCTGAACCCTTGGCCCTCTAGGGGAGAGGGGTCAATGACCCCCACACTCCTGAATTCAGCCTCAGCCGGGTATGTACATATAGTTCCCATCTGGCATTAATTAAAAAGAAATATATGAACATGTGTGGTTTTCTAAGTTCACCTCGAACCCACAGGACTCCTGTGCTTTAGTGCCTTGTTCCCCTATGAGTCAGACACAGCTGATTTCAGGGCTACAGAGAAGGGGCACCTCACTTTGGTAGAAGGGCTCTCCATGGCTGAGAATTCTCTCTACCAACAAAGTCACAGGTTCTGTCCTGTTCTTTATTTATCTTTCTCTGTATGACATTTGTAAATATTTCAGGTTTAAGAGCACCTATGTGCCAGACTCTGTGCTAATTGCTGGCGCTGCCAAAGGCAAAAGAATAATCCCTGGCCTCAAAGGACATACCTTTGAATGGGGGGGGCAGCATGTAAATAATGAGGTCTGCAGGACAGATACACCCGGGAAATGGAAGGTGATCTGAGGGAAGAAGGCACCAGCAGCCTAGAAAGGCCCCTTGTAGTCAGGGAAAGAAGCAGAATCTTGAAAGGAGCCCAGAAGGAGGGGGAACTGCAGCCAGGCCTGGGAGGGGGCAGCAAGGAGGCCAGTGTGGCCCATGGCACTGAAGAGGCCCAGGGAGGTCAGGTCGGGATAGACTTTGAAGGCCAAAGAGAGAAAGTTGTGTTTGATTCAGAGGGCACCAGGACCTCCCTGACCAGGCAGATGAAACAGTCAGACATGTCTTAGAAAAGTCCCCTGGGAAGCGCCCAAGGATGAATTGGGATGGGGAGAGATTGGAGGCAGGGAGACCATGGAAGACCATTGTGAGGCTCCCAGCACCAAGGCAGGGCAGTGATTGTGAAAAAGGGATGCTTCTTCGTGTCAAAGGCTTGGGTTGCACTGAGGTCCCTTTCAGGACTGGATGCTTGTGATGTTTCTAGAGGCAGTTTGGGGGGGGGGGTGGCATTGTGCATAGCGATCTGGGCCTGGAGCCAGGAGCACCTGATTCAAACCCAGGCTCAGACACTTACCAGCTGTGTGACCCTGGGCAAGTCACTTCATCCTGCCTACATCAGTTTCCTCATCTGTCAAATGAGCTGGAGAAGGAAATGGCGAACCACTCTGGTATCTCTGCCAAGAAAACCCCAAATGGGGTCACAGAGAGTCAGGCACAGTGAAGCGTCTGAACAACAAATATCCCGGCTGCCTGTGAGCATTCCACTTGCCATCATGACCCTCCTGAGTGAGCCTGAGCTGCCTGTTTGCAGAATTTGTTGGAAACATACAAGATGAGGAATTCAGGTGAACAAAGAGAATTCCTGGGGGTGGGAAGGGGATCCCCCATTTGTGAATCAGGCTCATTTGCATCTGGCAGTTTGGAATGACTGAAGCCCAGAGCTATTAAAATGCTATTTCCTGTGCTTTTGATAATTCCCTCTGGAATGCTGGTAATCACTCCCATTATCTGCTTAGAGGCCTCTGGGAGCTGGATTAGGAGGAGGACCCCTCCCTGCCGCATCCCTGAATCTGGCTCCCGAGGGGCCCCAGACGGACAAGAAAATCACCTCCATTATGTTCTCCCACTTGCTGAAGACAAGGGAATTCTACACATCCATCCCTGAGCTGCCTCTGAGGAGCAGGAGTGCAGGGGACAAGCTGGGGACAGAATCCTAAAACAAGCCATTTACAAACAAACAGAGGGGCAGGAGCCTACTCATTCCGGACTCTCGACCAGCCTCCTCATTGTTCCCAGCCTCCCATCTCTCTCTTTCCAGTCCATCCTTCCTGAAGCTGTCAAACTGATATTTCTGAACATCTGATGTTTAATATCCTTATAATCTGGATCCAACCTGCCTTTCTGAGCTTATCAAGGGAAAGGATAAATATTTCTACAGAAGCTTCTATGTGCCGAGGTGCTACACTGAGCATTTTATAAACATTATCTCCTTTGGTCCTCACGACACTCTGTGAGGTATGTGCTTTTATTATCCCCATTTACAACTGAGGAAACTGAGGCAGGCAGTGGTTAAGTGAGCTGCTCAGTAAGTGTCTGAGGCTGGATTTGAACTTGGGTCTCACCCATTCAAGACTCTAACCACTGGGGCTTCTAGTTACCTCCAATTTATTAGACATTATTCCTCTTTGCATATGCCCTGTTTTACTCAGTGGCCTGTTAGCTTTCCCCTGTACATGAAATTCTATTTCCTATGCTTTTCTACCTCCTTCCACACCTTCCTACCTCCAGCTCTTAGAATGAAGGGCTTCCTCAGAAGTACAGATCACAGGCCACATCCTGCATAAAGCCATCCCTCTCCTGAAAATCTTTGTACATCTGCATCCTTCCAGTAGAATGTGAAGTCCTTGGGACAGGCATTATCTCACTTTCATATTTCAGTTTCTAAAGCCAGCCAGAGTGCCAGGCACAGATCAGAAGTCTATGAAGTTTCCTTGAGGTCTATAGTGGGCTCCCCAGCCCTGGAGATCTTCAGGCATAGCCTGGATCACCAATGAGTGTTGGACAGGGGTTGGACTAGACAGAGCCACCGAGGTTCTTTCCAAGGGTGACTCTGCCTCTGGGAATAGTCTGTTTTCTAGGCAGTCTTTCAAAGATTGGGGAAAGAGGAAGTTGAATCTAGTCAATGAGTTAGTGAGATGCCTACTCTGTGCCAGATTTTGGAGAGAAAGACAACTGAATGAGAGAATCCTTAAAGGAAAGAGGATGTACGAATGAGGGCTGGCCAGAAGAAGCCTGTCTCAGAGAAGGTCTGGGGAGGGAGACTCTCCTTCCAGTCACTCCTGAGTTACTGAGGGCTGTGCCCACATGCCCTCTCTCTTACCTGGGGCTGCCTCCTAACTTCCTCAGATCGATTTTTCCTCTAATTATTGCGGGCTCTACAGCTGGGTTCAAGGGCTCCCAATGCTGATAAATGCCCACGAGCCTTTGTTGTCCTCTGTCCCTGTCCAGCTGGGCACTTGGTTGTGACGCTTTAATAAGGAGGCTTCTTATGTCCCAGGCAGCTTTTGAGCTCCCGAGGTTTCAAGTGAAAAAGAAGGAAAAAGAGGAGGAGGAAGAAGAAGCAAGTGCTTCTCTCCTTCCTTTCATTTTGGAGACATTGAGTCAATCAGTCAATCAACACATATTTGCTCAGTAAGCACCTAATGTGTGCCAGGCCCAGTACCAATCTTCAGGAACATAGCCTCTGTCCTAGAGAAACTCGTGGTGTATGTAATGCAGAGATCAGGCGCAAACCAATCTGCCCAACTAAGCCATAGACGGGGCAGCTGGAGATGCCTCAGAGAACTGAGGAGGGACATCTGGGGAAAGCCATTCTGAGAGTCGGGATGTGATCCATCATATTGGAACCCCTTGGTGAAGGGAGACCCCCACCTCCCAGGGCAGCCCATCGTACTCTGGGAAAGCTCCCCTTCTCGAGAAGTTTTCCCTGCTGCTAAGCCAAGCCTTGCCTCTTGCTTACTTCAGCAGCTTCCTCCAGATTCTATCCTTTGGGGCCAGGCAGAAAATAGTCAGTCCTCTTCCTTCCACAAAACGAAGCCTTAAATACTTAAAGATACTATTACTTCCTTTCTGAGCCTTCTCTTCTCCACAAAGGCAGCACTCAAGCTATTAATTCACTCCCTATGACAGAAACTGGGGGCTACAATTACCAGCTTCTCAATACCCTACAAAAATTATGATTCTACAAATAAAAAGGAGGAAACTGAAGTCTAGGGAAGTTAAGTGACTTGTCCAAGGTCACACAGGGATCATGGTTCAGAGATGAAATCTGAATCCAGATTCTCTGAGTCTGCTAGAGTTAGTGCCTTTGCCACTTGAACTCCCCAGGACAGCCATTGTCTTTGTTCTTACATCACCAGTGACTGGCACAGCTCTTGGAACTTAATAAATGTTTATTGAATGAATGTGTTCATGGATGAATGGTGGATGAATAAAGAATGAGTAAAGTCTCAAAAACAGAAAAAAAAGAATCATGCCCCTAAATAATAAACAATGCAACCTGTAAAAACATTATGAGCCTGTTGAGCATGTGGATGAATTCCCACATGAACAAAGCTCACGTCAAAAATGGAAAAGGGATTGGTCCATGATCTGCCGGCACTGAGCCTGAAGGCCCACAACCTCCTCCTTTAAGAATATGTTCTATTTCCTGTCCTCAATCAGTTTACGGAGGAAGCAGATAGACTGCATAGACCTATAGTCCCCAAAGCTTTTTAACCAACTCACACCTGTTATCAAAACTACCACTACCAGAATGTGAACACTGACCTATTTTGAATTAATATCCTGTTCTACAACTAATAATTATATGCATGGCAAAGCTTCCACAAAATAGACATTTCAAAAGGGACGAGATAACGCCGAAATAATATTGTATCTTAGGGGAAATAGGGAGCACCTGGAGTTTACTGAGCAGGGGTGTAAGAAGGTCCGGCTGTGTTTTAGGATAATCACTTTGGCAGCTGAGCTGAGGAGAGAGCAGAGAGAGGGCAGTTGAGGTACAACAAACAGGGGAGGTGACGAGAGCTGCGGGGGGCAGTACAAGGGAAGGGAGGGGGACATGGCAGAGATACTGGGGCGGGGGCGGGGTGGAATGACAAGATCTGGTACCAGACTGGATATGTAAGGAGAGTGCAAGTGAGGAACTGATGATGTCACAGGCTGCTGGGTTGGATGGGTGGGAGAATATCGATGCCCTCCATAGATCCTGATGGAAACATCCCAGGACCCTGAATCCCAGAACCTTGGGTGTAGCAATGTCTCCCCAGGCCAATGGGGTTGTTTCCAGCCCATCCCCCACAGATAAGCTGTCATTGAGGGTAGAAATCGTTATGGACAAGAAGACTCATCTTCATCACTGGCAGCAAAAACTGCTGACCAACCATCACCAGTATACAGAGTTCCAAGAGCCCTGAGACAGTCCCCAGAGAGCCCTCCTCCACCTTAGAGACCAATGGTCTAGACAATCCTCAAAATCCAGGTACTTTTGTCCCAGGTAATTTGATGGTTTCTACATCTTCATGAAATGATGCTATTTTAAAGCCTTAGAGATTAACCTGATTCAAACCACCTTGGGGTGTAGTAGAGGAAAGCCGGGCTCTGCCACTGAAATCTCTTCCTGATCTGGACCTCACTCTCCTTATCTGTGAAGTGGGGGTGCCAACAAGAAAGACTTTTTTTTTTAATCCTCAGCCTTCTTGGCCTCTCTGTAGCCTTTGCCACTGGGGGTCACTCTCTCCTCTCCTAGTTTTTGTCCCATGCTTGCTGCTGGGTCTCTTCCTACTTGTCTGCCAGGTCCTTTATTGTTCTTTTAAATTTATTTACTTTTAAGTTACAACATTCAATTCTACAAGTTTTTGAGTTCTCCTCCCTCTCCTTCCCCCTC
>NW_027186965.1:0-10760 GCF_028583685.1 Petaurus breviceps papuanus | reverse complement strand
GTCAAGGTAAAACATTTTGGGGTGTGGGTAGGAGGGGCAGCTAGGTGGTACAATGGATAGAGCACCAGCTCTGAAGTCAGGAAGACCTGAGTTCAAATCTGGCCTGAGACATTTGATACTTACTAACTGTGTGACCCTGGGCAAGTCACTTAACCCCAATTGTCTTGCCAAAAAAAATGAAGTAGGTAACGGAGGTTCAACAGTAGCAGAAACTATAGAGATTGAAGACTGAGAAGAGGCCGCTGAATTTTGTAGTTAAGAGATTGTTTATTACCTTGAAGAGAGTTGTTCAATTAGAGTGGTGTGGTTGAAAGCTAGTCAGGGTGGGGAACCTGCATCCTTGAGGCCACATGTGGACCTCTAGGTTCTCAAGTGCAGCCCTTTGATTGAATCCAAACTTCACAGAATGAATCCCATAGGCCATCTCAGCGAAGGATAGCTCGAGGAAAGACAAGAAGGGAGACCAGTCGGGAGGCTATGGCAGAAGTGAAGCTGAGAGCAGATAAGGGTCTAAATTAGAATGCGAGTGAAGATGAGGGTGCTGATAAAGAGGTATTGGAGATGGTGGATCAATACGACTCAACAACTTATCATATATGGGACTAAGGAGGGCAAGAATCAGAAATTAACCTGAGATTTCAATTCTGGGAGGCTAGTGGTGTCCTGAGTGGAGATATGAAAGTGGGAAAGTGACAGGTTTAAGGAGGAAGATGGTGAGTTTGGGACTTCTGAATTTGAACCATCTCTGGGACATACAGGTAGAAATATCCATAAGACAAGTACAGATAGAGATCAGAGCTCCAGAAATCAATGGAGGTTCTAACGGTCTCATATTGAAATGGTCCTGGATTCACCAAAAATTCTCCACTTTTCTTTATGTGGCTCTATGAAGACCCTAATTGATGATATGGTTAGCTAATTTTAAGGTTAGATAGTTCTAAACTTATATTTATGATTATATTGTCTGTCTTCACAGATTTTATCGCACTTTCAAGGACAGAAAGTATGTCTATATGCTCTTGGAGGCCTGCTTGGGTGGAGAACTGTGGAGTATCCTAAGAGACAGGTAATTATAAAGTTGTAACTATTTAAATCTATATTTATACATATGTAGATACAGATAGAGATCTGTTGTCTAGACAGCCGCATATTATTTACAGTGAAAATGGGAGGAGGCCCTCTATGAGGAAGAAAGAACATATGTAGAGAGGGACTAGGAAAAGCCAAGAGGCATCAAAGAAAAGTAAAAAGAGATACGTCAGCATGAATTATGTCAATGAGTTGCATGCAGGTAGAGTATGCAAAATCAATCAATCAATCAATACTTATTAAGCACCTGCTGTGTGCCAGGCACTGTCTCTGCCCTCAAGAAACTGCCAGTCTAATAGAAGAGACAGCAAGCAAGTGCATACATACAAACAAGTGATAATGAGGACAGATAGGGAAGAATTAACAGAAGGAAGGCGCTGGAGTTAAGAGGACTGGGAAAGGCTTCCAATAAGAGACAGGATTTTAGCTGGGGCTTAAGGGAGCCAGGAAAGTCAGTAGTTGGAGTTGGGGAGTCCAAGCAGGGGTGACAGCCAGAGAAAATACCTGGAGCCAAGCGAAGGAGAGTCTTGTTTGTGGAACAGCGGGGAGGCCAGTGTCACCGTATGGCAGAGTATATGGCGGGGAGTAAGGTGTGAGAAGCCTGGAAAAGCAGGTAGGGCTAAGTTGTGAAAGGCTCTAATGCCAAACAGAGCATTCTGGAGGCAATAGGAAGCCACCAGAGTTTGTTGAGTAGTGGGGTGACATGGCTGGACCTGTGATTTAAAAAAATCACCTTAGTGGCTGACTGGAGGATGGATTGGAGTGGGGAGAGACTTGAGGTGGGCAGACCCACTAGTAGCTATTGTAGTAATCCAGGAGAGAGGTGATGAGGGCCTGTACCAGAGGGTGACCGGTGTCAGAGGAGAGAGGGAGGCATATGCATGAGATATTGCAAAGGTGAAATGGATAGGCTGTAGCAATGTATTGGAAGAGGGTGGTGAGGGAGGGTGAGAGAGACTGAGGAGTCCAGGATGATTCCTAGGGTGAGAGCCTGAGCATCTGGGAAGATGGGGAAGGCCTCTACAGTAATAGAAAAGGCAGGAGGGGGAGGGCTTGGGGAAGAGAATGAGTTCTGTTTGGATATGTTGAGTTAAGATGTCTACTGGACATCCAGTTCCCTAAAAGGCAGGAAAGAGAAGGAAGATTGGAAATCAGCAGAGAGATTAATGCGGGATAGATAGATTTGAGAATGATCAGCATGGAGATGGTAATTAAATCTTTGGGGGCTGATGGGATCATCAAGGGGAGTTGCAATAGTGGGAAAAGCAAGTGTAAAACACTAACCTCACAGGACCACTGAATTAGAACTGACAGGGACCTTGAGGCCATAGAGTCCACGCCCTTGTGGGGATGACAGGTCCCCAGTGGGAGTCGTTTAGCTTATCAACCACTCAGTCAGGCCACTAGCGTTTATTAATCACCTGCTATTGTGCCAAGTGTTGGGAATAACATAAAAGCAAAAATCAGTCCCTACCAGCAAGATGTTTGCGACCTAATGGGGGAGACATGGCGCGAACAACTGTCTGCAAACAGTATCTGCATGTGATAAAATGGAAAATCAGTAGAGGGCATGAGCACTAAAGGGGACTGGGAAAGATTTCTTGTAAGGAAGTGGATCCTCCCACTTCCCAACTTCTGAGACTTGAAGGCAGCTGGCCTCCTTTAAAGAAGGCAAGAGACAGAAGGACTTCCACACACCCGGGACAGCCAGTGAAAATGTCTGGGGTCGGGGGCGGCCAGGTGGCTCAGCGAGGAAGAGCACCGGCTCCAGTGTGGGGATGACCTGGATCAAATCCAGGCTCAGATACTCAGCACCCACCCAGAAATAACTGGCCGTGTAACCTTGAGCAAGTTACTTAACCCCGATTGCTTAGAGGCGGCCAGGTGGCTCAGCAAGGAAGAGCACCGGCTCCAGTGTCGGGATGGCCTGGATCAAATCCAGGCTCAGATACTCAGCACCCACCCAGAAATAACTGGCCGTGTAACCTTGAGCAAGTTACTTAACCCCTGTTGCTTATAAAAAAAGAAAATGTCTGGAGTGGAGAGGTGAAGTGTTGTGTGAGGAGCAGCAGGGCCAGTGTGGCTCGTTCTCAGAGTACAGGGAAGTGAGAGGAGCAAGGTGTAAGAAGACTGGAAAGATGGGGGCAACAGCAGGTGGTGAAGGGTTTTGAACTCCAAACACAGCATTTTGTATTTGACCTTGGAGGTGAAAGGGATCCACTGGAGTTTATTGAGTAGGGGGGTAACATAGTCAGACCTGTGCTTTAGGAAATTCACCTGGGCAACTGAATGGGGAATGGATTGGAGTGGAGAGAGACTGGAGGCAGGCACGCCCACCAGCTGCCATCACCATGGTCCAGGCATGAGGTGGTGAGCGCCTGGATAACGGAGGAGAGAAGTATAGCTAATTACTCTTGAGTGGATTCGTTGGAAAAGACCCTGATGTTAAGAAAGATTGAAGTCAAAAAGGAAAAGGAGATGGCAGAGGCTGAGATGGACAGATAGCCTCATAGAAACAATGAACATGAACATGGATAGACTTGGAGAGATAGTGGAGGATAGAAGGGCCTGGTGTGCTATGGTTTAGGGGGTCAGGAGGAGTCAGCCACACAGCAACAAGCTCCGTACCCTTAGAATGATGGTACCATCTCTTTGTAGCTCCTCCTTTCAGCCAGACTCAGGGGTGACCCTGTCCCTGCCTCTAGCCCTTACTCAAGAGTAGCCCAACCATGCATAGAACAATAGCGGGGGTCATTGTTTTATTGTCATTGTTGTTTGTTCTTTGTTCTCGAAGAGGACCATGGCATCAGGAAGGTGATGCCATATCATGCAAGTGAATTGGATTTAAGTGAGGCAGGGCTGGGCAAGGTCACCAGCCTCACTTTCTCCTCCAGAGCCATCTGGATCCAGTGGCCAGATATAGATCAGAGAGACTGGAGATGGCCCAGGATGCCGTGGGGGTGAACTTGTTTAAAACATCCCCCCACTTACCAACGTCTGTCTTTAATATCACTTAAAAAAAAAAAAACTCTGTGCTCAGGGGGAATCATAAGGTCCAGATTAATGTAGTTTGTTGCCCTGCTTGGGAAGTTTTCAAAATAGCAAAAATCTAAATGTTCCACCTTAGATGACCCTCCCCACCCTCCTTCAGAATGTAGGTGTAACCATCCTTTCCAACTTTGGTTTAATTTGTTTGTAAGGGGAGTCATTGGGGGATTCTCATGACTTGTTGATAAGTTTATACATATGAACCTAGAGGAGCTCAGTTCCCTTACAAATACCCCATTAAAGTTCTAAAAATTCACCAGAAATAAACACTTTGAAATGTAAATGCAGGAGACAAAAGAAGGTTCGAAAATTTGTTTACACAGAAATTGGCCCTCTGACTGCACTAATTTCTGCAAGAGTAATAGAGAAAATTAAGACTGGCCCAATGTGTGGGGGTGGTTTTATCCTGTTTTTGATGATTTTGGGAGAAATAAAGAGAAAAGGGATGAGACTGATGGGAAAGAGTACCTGAGATGAGTATAAACATGGAAGAAAGGATGTTGGGGGGCACATGTATCTCATGAACCTCATTTTCATCTGAACTGGACAAATGAAGGTAAAGGATGCACACCCACACATGTACGCCCACCCACACTCACACCCACACCCACACAGAATGTGGTTTAGAAATTCATGTAACTCAGCAGGGAAATAGGCAGGGTTGGGGAGAGGGAGAAGGAGGGTTACAAGACAGAGCAGCATAAGTGAGGGAATTGTAATAAACATGAACTCCATCATTGAAGGGAAAGACTTGTGACCAGGAGTGAGGCTAGGGGAGGAGAGGCCAGGGGCCAGAAACATCTCATTGTTTACAGTCAGTCCAATAAGCATTTATCAAGTGCATGTGTGCTAAGTGCTGGGGGTTCAAAAGCAGGCAAAAGACAGTCCCTGCCCAGGTGAGGCTCACAGTCAAAAGGCAGAGACAACAAGCAAACAACTATATACTGATAAGCCATGGTACAAGGTAAACAGGAAATAATAAACAGAGGGAAGATGCTAGATTAAAAGGGGTTGGGAACAACTTCTTATTAAAGGAAAGACTTTAATTGGGACTTAAAGGAAGTCAGGGGAAACACTGGGCAGAGATGAGGAGGGAGAGCATTCCAGGTATGGGGAGTAGCCAGAGGAAATGCATGGAGCAGAGAGATGGAGGGTCTTGTTCATGGGACAGCCAGGAGGCCAGGGTCACTGGATTGAAGGGTGTATGTATGTATGTATGTATGTATGTATGTATGTATGTATCTCTCTCTCCCTCCATCCATCTGTCCATCTGCCTATCTGTCTATCATATATCTGTCTGTCTTTGCCTGTCTGTCTGTCTACCTATCTGTCTATCTATCTACCTGTCTATCAGGGAGTAAGGTGTAAGAAGACTAGAAAGGCAAGAGCCATAAAGGACTGTGAATGCTAAATAAAGGGGAGGCAGTAGGGAGCCCTTGAAAAAGGAAGTGACACGATCAGACCTGGACTTAATGAAAATTCATTTTGGTGGCTCAAAGGTAGACTGGAATGGGGAGAGATTTGAGGTGATGAGGGCCTGCACTAGACTGGGGGGAAGTATTGAAGGAGAGAAGGGGGCATATTTAAGGAATGTCGCAAAGGTGAAACCAACAGGTGTTGGCAACAGCATGAATGTGGGCAGTGAGAGACAGTGAGGAGTCAAGGATAACTCCTGCTTTGGGAACCTGAGGGACTGGGAAGATGGTCTTGTCCTCTGCAGTTAGGGAAGGTAGGAGGTGGGGAAGGTTAGGGGGAAAATAATGAGTTTGGGATTTAGTGAGTTTAAGATATCTACTGGGCATTCAATTTGCACCACAAAACAATCAAAAGTAACCTTTGCAAAATTCCAAAGAACAAGCATGTTCTCAAAGATAAGATATGCCAAGACAAAGGAGGTAAAAAGAGGGAGCTCACAGGGAATGGTCTAATGCCAGGATTTTAGTTGAGGGGGTATGGGGAAGGGGATCCATGGGAGGTTTGGGGAGGAATAAAAAGGTTTGGAAGAGCTACTGTAGTAAGTGAGATTGTGAGTCAAATAGGGAGATTTAAAAGAATTGCCTTGCAGCAGTGAGAGCCCAGTTGACATTATATAAACATAAATTATAAACAACAAGGTTTTGCGACTTTCTCCACCTTTATTCAATAGTGTGTGTATAAGAGGGAAGACAGATGATAGTGGAGTGATCCAAGGCTGAGACTTGATCTGGCAAGCTCAGTGGCATGATAAGGGGGAAAGGTACTCAAGAGAAGAGACAGCGTGGAGTTGAACTGTTTCACCAAGGGTTCAAGGTTGGGAAATAAGTCAAATCTAGCTTGTGCAGGGGTCATGGAGTGAAACAATGGAAGGGCTGAGGGTTTGGAGGTTACAGTGTGAATGAAGAACAGGGTATGGGTTTGGGGTTATAAGGCAGAGGGAGAGGTGGAAAGTAATAGATGGTGTTAGATAAGGGGATTTCAGAATGCACGGACATGGAAGTGGTGCTCCATTTTGGGGGGATGGAAAGAAATGTGGCTGAGGTGGCATAGAGGAGTGGGTTCCTAGTTTGTTGCTGCCAGAAGCAGGGCTACTGTATTCTGGTGTATTTGGCATCACTCTTTCTACCTTTAACCTTCTTGGAGGATATACCTAGCAAATGGATCTCTAGGTCATGGACATGGGCACTAGTCACATTTTTAGCCTAATTCCAAATTACTTTCCACAATCATTAGTCCCATTTACAGTTCTACCAGAGGTGTATTTGCTGTATCTCCACAAACCTTCCATTTAATATTACCGTCTTTTGGTCATCTCTCCCAATTTGCTAGTAGTGAGGTAGAATCTTAGGGGTATTTTGATTTACATTTTCCTCATGCATTGGTGATTCATATCATTTTTTTCATGATTGTTAATAGTTTTTAATTCTTCTGTTATGAACTTTTTGTTCTCAAATTGGTTGATAGCTTGCTTATCTCTTGCGGAATGGCTCTTGTAGATCAGAAAGTATCAACTGTAAACATGATTTTGATTGCAGGGGCAGCTTTGATGAACCCACTTCTAAGTTCTGTGTTGCCTGTGTGACAGAAGCATTTGATTATTTGCATCGCCTGGGTATTATCTACAGGGATTTAAAGCCAGAGAATTTAATTCTAGATGCTGAGGGATACCTTAAACTGGTAAGATTATTACTGTAGCAAGTGAATTATTACAGAATTTTCTCAATGCAAAGTTGGTTCCTGGTTGTTACTTTCTTTTTTGTTTTGGTGCAATTGTCATATCTACAGTGCCCTTTTGGCACTCCCCCCCCCTCCCAAAACCTCTTTAATTAACCACCTAAAGTACTGTGATAAATACTGTGTTTTTACCTGGAAATTTTATGGTTAAACTAGAATTATAAAAGATAACTTTATAAAAGGTTTCAAAGCGTTATTTGGTCACTACAATTGAGTTTATATGATATTTCAAGTTATTTGATGAGAATTACATGAACATCATGGTCGTTGGTATGGCTAATGCCAGATAAAAATGATGAGGGGAGTGGTGCAGGATGGTGGCAGGAGCCCTGATTTGGAAGCTCTGGGAGATCTGCTCTGAGTCTTAGCTAGATGGCTACCTAGCTTAGCCTCTCTGGTATGCAAGTTTTATTTTCCACCTCTGTTGCTTTATGATTTTATCTTTATTTTTGTGAAGCCCACAATCCAGTTGAGGAGACAAGGAAAAAATATGATGAGAAATGTCTTTAAAAGTATAAGATTAAAGAAGAAAGTTAGTGCTTCAGGTGGTTAATTTGAGCCTGCTACATTACCCTGATGCCAAAGGAATGTGGAGGAAGGGCTCAATAAAGACAGGACAGGGAAAATTGGGAAAAATGTTTTGGAAAAGTTAGCTTTAAGCCAGGTATCCAAGTGAATAAAGGGCACAGACTGTTGGAGAGGACACAGCCCAGGGCAACTCCAAGGAGCAGGGATATTTTGAATAAACATATGGAGCTCAGAATATTATTAGTTATTTGACATGTTACTTGACAGTAGGATTGAGGAGCCAGCACTAGAACACATACGTTCATTTTTACTATATAATAACAATAGCCAGTGCTCCTACAATGCTTTTCATTTTGCAGGTTTTTGTTTTTTATCATTTAGTTGCTTTTCAGTCCTGTCTGACTCTTCATGACCCCATTTGGGGTTTTCTTGGCAAAGATACTGTAGTGGTTTGCCATTTCCTTCTCCAGCTTATTTTATAGATGAGGAAATTGAGGCAAACAGGATTAAGTGACTTGCCCAGGGTCACACAGCTAGTACATGTTTGAGGTCAGATTTGAACTCAAATCTTCCTGACTCCAGGCCCAGAGCTCTATCCATTACAGCGTCACCTAACGGCCTCAGGGTGTCCAGTGCAGTCTAAGTGGAAACAGGATTTCTTTTGGATTGTGAGGCACCCTAGATGCTTTGGTTTACCGATGACACTGAACTGTTTGAGATCCCTAAACACTCAAGAGAGTTTGGCCTAACAATGCACACAGGAAACTTCAAGTGGATGAAGTATGCTTATCATTCAAACAGCAATGGGTGGGAGGAGAAAAGTTGGTTCATCAGGGCATGTATCTTAGGTGATGGATAGACAATGAGGAGAGCCCAGAACTGGGCAGGGACAGAGCAGGCTAGACTGCCAGTGGGAAATGGCCTTTTAGTCATGGTAGTTGGCATATAGAAAGTTCATAAGGTTTGCAAAGCACTTTACATTCATTAGCTCATTTGACCATTAAAATATCCCCTGGAAGGTAGATCACTGTTATTATCCCCATTTTACAGACTATGAAACTGAAGCAAACAGAGATTCAATGACTTGCCAGGATTACATAGTGTCTGAGGCAGGTTTCGAACCTAGGTCTTTCAAACTCCAGGGTCAGTACTCTGTCCACTCTACATCATAGCTCACCTTTAATGACTCTTAAATTCTCCCTCAAACAAAAACTTGTTTTAAATATATTAATATTTTTTAATTGAGTGCTAGCCCTGGAGTCAGGAGGACCTGAGTTCAAATCCGGCCTCAGACACAACACAAAACTAGCTGCGTGACCTTATGCAAGTCACTTAACCCCAATTGCCCTGCCTTGCCCCCTCCAAAAAAGCAAAAAAAAAATAAAACCCCAAACAAACAAATCAATAAATATATCAGTATTTTACCAGAAAAGCTATCTAGCTTTGAGTCAAGTGATATCAGAGTCTCAAAAAATTTAAAATTTTGGGTCACTCAAAGGGAAAAGGAAAAGGGTGAAGTCAGTATGATTAGGGTGTAACTTATTATCAAGAGAATTGTTCAGGAACAAAGGTTGAAAATGGAATGTCATATACAAGGAAGACACACTCCTGTGTGACTGATGTGGGTTGCTCAAGGGGGAATAATATGTTTTCAGCTTGGAAAGATAGATTGGAACTAAATTGTGAAAGCATTACTGCTAAACAGTAGTGGATATTTTGTCTCAGAGGCAATAGGGAGCCTCTGAAGTTTCTTGAGAAGGGAGTGCCATGGTAAAATGGTAATTGTATGGAGAAGAGAGCTGAAAAAAAAGATTAGATTCAGGGAAACAAATTAAGGGGATATTACAATAGTCCAGTAAGTAGATGAAGAGGCCTGAGTTGGTGTGAATGGAGAGAAGGGAAAGGATGTGAGAGATAATGATGAGGAAATAATAGGCAAGACTGAAAAACTGATTGGATATGGTGGAATGAAAGTGAAGCATTGAGAATGACTCCTAGATTATAATACTGGAGTACTGTTTGAATTATGGTGCCCTTAAAAAGAACAGGAGAGTTGGGAAGACTAGGGTATTTGTCTGAGGTACCACCTTGCAACTCTCAGATTGGTTACTATGACAGAAAAGCAAAATGATGAATATTTGAGGTGTGGGAAAATTGGGACACTAATGCATTATTAGTGGAGTTGTGAACTGATCCAACCATTCTGGAGAATAATTTGGAACTACACCCAAAGGGCTATAAAACTGCATATTCTTTGATCCAGCAATAGGACTGGTAGGTCTGTATCCCAAAAACATTCCCAAAAGGAAAAAAGGTCCTGTTTGTACAAAAATATTTATAGTAGTCTTTTTGTGGTGGCTAAGAATTGGAAATCAAAAGGGTGCCCATCAATTGGTGAATGGTTAAACAAACTGTGGCGTATGGTTGTAATGGAATATTATTGTACTCTGAGAAATAAGCAGGATGATTTCAGAAAAACCTGGAGACTCTTATATGAACTGATGCATAGTGAAATGAGCAGAATCAAGAGACTGTTGTACAAGTAACAGCAACATTGTTTGATGAAGAACTGTGAATGACTTGGCTATTTTCAACAATACAATGATCTATGACAATCCCAAAGGATGAATGATGAAGCATACTATATGCCTCCAGAGGAAGAATTGATATTGATTGAATACAGACCAGAGCATGCTATTTTTTACTTTTTCTTTCATTTTTCCCCCTTTTTATAGGAATCTTCTTGAACAAAACAATGAATATGGAAATATTTTACATAATTGCACATGTATAACCTATATCTCATTGCTTACTATCTCAGGGAGGATGGAGGAGGGATAGAATTTGGAACTCAAAACTTTAAATAAAAATGCTAAAAAAAACCC
>NW_027186964.1:23201-24550 GCF_028583685.1 Petaurus breviceps papuanus | reverse complement strand
CAGTACCAGATGATCATTGTAATATAGTATTTGATAAACCCACCTTTTGTGAGAAGAGCTCACTATGTGACAAAAACTGCTGGGAAAACTGGAAAACAGTATGGCAGAAACTAAGTATATGTCAACATTTTACACAATATACCAAGATAAGGTCATAATGGGTACATGATTTAAACATAAAGGGTAACACTATCAGCAAATGAGGAGAGCAAGGAATAGTTTACTTGTCAGATCTATGGAAAAAGGAATATTCTATGATCAAACAAGATCAAGAGCACTACTAAATATAAAATGGATAATTCTAATTATATTAAATGAAAAGTTTTTACACAAATAAAATCAATGCAAACAAGGTTACAAGGAAAGTAGAATGTTAGGAAATCATTTTTACAGCCAATATCTCTAATAAAGATGTAGTTCTCCTATACATACAAAATTTATTCAAATTTATAACAATTCAAGTCATTCCTCAATTGATAAATGGTCAAAGTATATGAACTAGCAGTCTTCAGATGAAAGAATCAAAGTTATCTACAGTTATTTGAAAAAAATGCTCTACAGCACAATTTATCAGAGAAATGCAAATAAATACAACTCTTAGGTACCATCTCTCACCTATCAGATAGGCTATTTTGACAGAAAAGGAAAATGATAAATGTTACTGTGGATATGGAAAAACTGAGACAAGTAATGAACTTTTGGTAGAATTGTGAATTGATTCAAACATTGTGGAGAGCAATTTGAAACTATCCCTAAAGGGCTACCAAACTATGTATGCCCTGCAATACCCAAAGATGTTAAAAGGGTGGGGAGGGAGTGGAGTGAGGGGGAAGGACTTAGCAGCTCTTTTTGTAGCAGCACAAAATTGGAAACTGGAGGATGCTTATCAATTTGGGAATGGATGAACAAGCTGTGATGACTGTAATGGAATACTACTGTACTTCTATAAGAAATGATGAGCAGGGTGATTTCAGAAAAACCTAGAAAGATTTATATGAATTGATGAAAAGTGAGTGACCAGAACCAGGAGAAGACTGTATACAGTAACAGCAATATTATATGATGATCAATTGTCAATGACTTAGCTATTCTCAGCAATGCAATGATCCAAGACAATTCCAAAGGACTCAATGAAAAATGCTCTTCACTTCCAGAGAATGAACTGATGGAGTCTGAATGAAGATCAGAGCATACTATTTTTCACTTTCTGTATTTTTATTCATGGGTTTTTTTCAAATTCAGGTCCGTGTCTTCTTTCACAATGTGACTAATATGGTAATATGCTTTACATGACTGAACATGTAATATAATATAATATAATATAATATAATATAATATAATATAATATA
>NW_027186964.1:0-23191 GCF_028583685.1 Petaurus breviceps papuanus | reverse complement strand
TATAATATAATATAATATAATATAATATAATATAATATAATATAATAAACTATTTACCATTGGGAGGGATGAAGGAGAGAGAAAATCTGAAACTCCAAATTGTAGAAAAAATGAATGTTAAGAATTGTCCTTACATGTAATTGAGGAAAAAATTATATATACATACATATATATGTATATATGTGTATTTGTGTGTGCATGCATGTGTGTATAAATGTGTGTGTGTATATATTTATACTTTGCTTAAAAATTTTTTTAACAAAGCATTTCCATATTTTATTTATTTATTTTGTGAGGCAATCAGGGTTAAGTGACTTGCCCAGATCATACAGCTATTAAGTGTCAAGTGTCTGAGGCTGGATTTGAACTCAAATCCTCCTGACTCCAGGGCTAGTGCTCTACCCACCATACCACTGAGCTGTCCCCATTAAAAAAAACAAAAAGCAAAAACATGAAGGGTTGAAGAGAAATTGTATGAGGTAACAAGGATAAAAAAGCTAAAATATTAGGTGTAGTTAAAGGAGAAATAAGTTATTTTATTGTGTTAGGTAATTTCTCTACTAGAAACATAAGACTTTTCTGATACTTCCCTCCTACTCCCAACTGCTAGTGCACTCCCTCTCAAAACATCTTGTATTTAACTACTTTATATGAATTCTCTTTAGATTTATCATGTATGTGTGTGTAGGTGAATATATATGTACACACATTTGTGTCTCCCTTGCTTAAATATAAACTCCCTGAAAGCAGAGATTGTTTCATTCCTTATCATTGTACACTCTGCTACTAGCATGCCTCACACATAAGCAGATGCTAAATAACCACTTGTTGTTGGACTGTATTTAGCTTTTACTGTACTATAATAGACATGGTAGGGAAGGAATAGCAGAGCAAAACAAAATCCCTGAATCCTAGGTGTGTGGTATCCAAATGATAATCTTCATGATGCCCCAAAATGGAATCAGCTTAAACATGCCCAAGTGGTAAACAAAAGCAGTTCCTAAACAGTGGTGTCAAACTCAAAGTGAAACAGGGGCACTAAATTGTACGTAAAGATCCCTGGGTCAACCACATATTTATATTATCTATGTTCTAGGGCATTTTTTGTTTATTTTGTTAAATCTTCTCTAGTTACATTTTAATATGACTTAGCCGAAACTCAGAAGTGTGGCAGGCATGTTTGACACCTCTGGTCTACAAGCCAGTGCCACTTTCTGACATACACTAGTTGAACTGATAACAAGCACATATTAAACATCTGTCTTCCTATTCTTTACCTTAGTAGTTCCATCTGCATAATAGGCAATTCATTTCTTTGGTTTAACCTATAAGATGCCTTCTGGATATCAGAAGAGAACAGCCAACTTCGATCATTTGAACACGGGGCATCAACTAACACCTAAAGAAAAAAAGAGACAAAAGATAATACAAAATTATATGGAAAATATGATGGAAGACCTGAAACGATACTATGGCAAGGCAGTTTGCCAACTTTAAAGTGGTATGTAATGAAAGCTATTATTATTACTATGTGCTTTTTGGGAATCATTTTCCAACATTCAATAAAGGTTTGGAGAGACTTGAAGAGAATAATAAGATTTGCCATTCCTTTTCCTAGAGGAAAACAATGCATAAAAGTCATTCATTTTTTAAAATATTGCTACCTTATTTCTGCTTTTAAAGCATTTAATTTGCTGAATGTGTTTCTATTTGTTTCTTGAAATCCTTTTAAACTTTAATTATCATTATCTATTATTTTAACATGTCATTAAATTAAAGCAATATTGTACTTTTTTTTCTTTTTTAAAGACTGGGTCTCCAGACTTGGACAGGCTGGAATTATAGGGACTGCTCATAGGCCCAATCCTATTATAAATTGGCAGGGAAATTTTGCCATCTCCATTTCTGACTTGAGTCAATTTGCCTTCTGGGCAAGCTGATGGCCAGGGGCTCCCAGGGGAGGATGATACCTAAAGAAAAGTCATTCAATTGTTCACACTCTAACCAATGAAGCTCAACACTCCTAAGCTCAAGAGATCTACACTGCCTCACCCTTCCTGTAGCTGGAATTACAGTGGTGCACTACTATGCCTAACTACACAGACATACACACATGTATATATGTATAGTATATTTATATAAAATCTGGCCTTTCAAAGTTGTGTATGTAAAAAACAAAAAAGCTCTTTAATCTCCCAACCTCAATGGTATGAAATACTTCAGTCAAACAGAATATTAAATGACTACCACAAATATGAAAATATTTCAAATGAAGACACTTTCTATTTTCGTTTTATTAAAATTCCTCAAGGCAAGAGACCATATGGGTGTGTGTGTATGTGTGTGCATGTGTGTGTGTGTAGGGAGTACAGGGAAAAGCAGTAGTGATATTTAGAATCACTTTGCCCAACATTATTGAATTACCTTGTCAAACATTTCAGGTTGAGTATCTCCTATCTCTCTCCCATCCAATTCAGACACTTTTATTATATTTGTCAGGGGTCGTGGGATAAAGGATTCTAGTGTCTGCTTCAACCACCTTGATCTTCCACTGTCATACTCATTACAGTGAAAATAAGCTAAAAAAAATTATGATAAAGATTTTAAACAATAATATTATAACTGTTTAAACTTTCAACTTTGCTATGCAGCTTTTATATAAAGTAATATAATTATACTTCTTAATATACTAAAAGCTTTCATTGTCAAGATTTATGACATTTTTATGCATAAAAATATAAGTCACAAACTATTTACACTATTGGTGGAGCTGTGAATTGATCTACCATACTAAAAATAATTTGGAATTTCGGTAGGTGGGGGCTAGGGGAGAAGTGACTGAATTGTTAAAATTCTTTGATGATGACAGTCCCACTGCTAGGCATTGTAATAGTAATGGCATTTAAAGATTCCCCTGTATTGGCTTGGTTTTTGGTTTGATTGTGTTAAAACCCAGAGCTTGTGAATCCCACTTGTGGGATGGACTTGTTGACATGAAAAGAGAGGGCTGAAGTGGGAGGAGCTGGTGACTGAAATTTAGAGAGACACAAGAAAAGAGAGAGGCAGAAGAACTCTTTGGAAGCAGCATCTTGGAGGCAGAGAGAGACTGAGAGGATTGCTGAGGGCCACTTTGAATTGCCCAGGACTTTTGAGACCTGCCGCCCAGAGCTGCTAAGGACTGAGGAGACATGGCTGTTAATACTGGTAGTTTGTCTGTCTGTTTTGATGTTGTTTTGCCAGATTTGTCCACTGGTAAAAGACAGTCCTGTTGTTGCAGAGGCTTGGGAACATTGCTGTTGGTTGAGAAGCCCTGAAGAAGGATTTTCTTGTATGTTTACAGAAATCCTGGAAGAGGGTTTTGCTAATGTTTTCAGGGGTCCTTGGACTGTTCTGCAGACAGAGGATGAATTAATGAAGAGACTGACAATGTATCTTGTGGCCTTGCTAAGCTTTGTCTCCCCAGGAACAAAGATTGCTGAGAACTTGCCTCATGTCAAGATGAAGAAAAGAAGTCCATTTGGGTATTAAATGCTGTGCTTAAGCTTGTTGTAACTTTGGGGTAGATTCAATTGTGATCCAAGGGTGGGGAACTTTTGAGCTTTTTGTGTTCTATGATTGAACAAATGAATGTACTTTACTTATGTTTGGAAACTAATCTCCATTTGAGAAGAGGGGCTTTGTGGTGGACTAAATGAAGGTACAGCCTAGGGGTGGAGTAGTATTTGGAGATTATTTAATCACACTTAGTAAATGCTGTATTTTGAATGATGTCATATTTTGATCTTCTCTGTTCTTAATTTATCACTGAATAAAATGGAGAGCACCTATGCTGGTATTTTGAACCTTGGGAAGTTGCCTTTGCTTGGCATTACATTACAGGCATATAGAACAAGAAAGTAAAAAACAGAAATATTATAAATAGATATACAAGACAGACAGACATACATCTATATATTCACAGGAACACTTTTTGTTCTAGCAAAAAATGGAAGCAAAGTGGGTACCTATTAGTTGGATAATAAACAAATTCTAGTATGTGAATATACTGAAATAATGCCACATTTAAGAAATGTAAATTACTAATTATAAACTGAATTATAATAAAAAAATAAAATAGCTCTGAGGTTTATCCTCTACCACATCAAATTAAAAAGGGATATATTTAATTTTGGAGGGTCTGTGGGAAGACAAGATAACTAGTGAAACTATGAACTGGTACAATAATTCTAGAAAATATTTAAATTATGCAAGAAAAGTCATTCAATTGTTCACACTCTAAGCATCTAGCAAGGAGATCAATGATAGAAAAAAAGGTCTTTTATGTAAAAAACAAAATAGCTGACAGCAGCCCTTTGTTGCAGCAAAAACTGGAAACAAAATAGATACCTATCAATTTGGAAATGGCTAAAGAAATAATATATAGGAATGCAACAGAATATTATTATTTTTTTAAGCAATCGGGGTTAAGTAACTTGCTCAAGGTTACCCGGCTAGGTGTTTCTGGGTGGGTGGTAAGTGTCTGAGCCCAAGATTCCATCTCCAGGTCATCCCAACACTGGAGCCAGTGCTCTTACTCGCTGTGCTACCTGGCCGCCCCACAACAGAACATTATTGCACTGTAAGAAATACAAAGATGAAGAATTCACTGAAACATGGAAAAAGAAAGCATGCAAAGAAAGCAGAAATAAAAAAACAAAATACACGATGTCAACAAAAGTATACACTTTTTTCCTTCTCAAACCAACCCTTCAAAGTCTTTCTTGTAGTACAAAAGATAACACTAAAAAACAAACTTTAGTGAAGTGCGATGCACAGTCACAGTCCTGGAAAACCGATGATGAAACAAGACGTACTTCTCCTCTTAAGGTCTTAAGCATGTGGAACTCTGGTTATGCTATCAGACATGGCTGCAACATCATTCAGATTTCCTAAATATTTTTCTGTGTTACAAGGAAGAGTTCAATGTATAAAACTGTTAAAAGGAAAAATAACTGGGTGGAGGGAGCAGGAGGGGAAGAAAGGATTATCAAATTCCAAAAAAGATAATAAAAATAAAAAACAAACAAAACAGAAGCATGGATAGGTTGCTTCTGTACCAATGAAAGGCAGAATCACTATCATTGAGATCATGGATGTACTGATTGAATATTGAAAATATCCCACTTTAGGGGTGGCCACGTAGCACAGTGAGTAAGAGCACCGGCCCCAGAGTCAGGATGACCTGGGATCGAATCTGGGCTCAGACACATAGCACCCACCCAGAAACACCCAGCCATGTAACCTTGAGCAAGTTACTTAACCCCAATTGCTTTAAAAAAAAATCCCACTTTAAGGAAAATTCTTTTCTCAAGGAAAGCTCACTACCTAGCTTTTCACATTTATATGTAGTAAAACCATAATTCTACATTAATGTTAAAATATTTGTACTGTTACAGATGAAAGATTATCACAGCTATCAAGTGGCATATTGAATACTATAAAAAGGATAAGTTTCTATTTCTGAGTATTATAATTACAAAAAAAGAAAAAAAAGAAAGTTATAAATATTTTTTCCCCTTTTCAAACAAATCCTCACAAATCTTTCTCTTTTTTCAATCCAGTTCTTTGGGAGATAGAAACCTATCAAGAGTTCTAATTATTACTAAACACATCTCTGTACTTACCACAATGTGTCACATGATAAGGGCTAAAATATCATTGAATGATCTCTCTAAATATTCTCAACAACAAGTGTTTTCATTCCTATGTAAATTTCTCTCTCATCAAAAAGTTCAACTTTAAATATAGAGCATATTTTTAAATAAGTTATTACTTGAGAAGTATAGTAATATAGTTGTTCAGTAAACTTCTAAAACCAAAGACCAGAAGCATTTTCATTAAAATTATAGTTTCGTAGATTTGTTAATGAGTGATTTTAAATGGCAGGATGAAATATTAAACATAAGTCATTCTACCTATATATATTTTATTCTTAAATTTTCTTAGAATTTAAATTATTTTTATTTGGGTTCATTAACTGACAATGAAACACTTATTTTCTATTGTTTAAAGTATGTATGTCAAACTGAGTTGATATAGTATGGGAACTGATAATGCACTGTGAATGATCTCAACGAAATGGGTCTAGACTTGCCAATCTGATGCATTATGCCAATTTACTGCTTAAATTAACTATAATAAATCAAATCCTAAAATTTTATTTCCAAAGAGTATAATAAAAAGGAAAAAGAACTCTCATGAGCTCAGACTTCTAATAGACAGCTTTTATTCCTTAGAGAAGAACTTAAGGGGAAAGACAGAATGGGGTAAATTATCTTACATAAGAGAAGCAAGGAAAGGCCTTTACAATGGAGGGGAAGAAGGTGACTGGTATGGATTTATGTTTTGCATGACTACATGTATATCCTTGTCAAATTGCTTGTCTTTTTAGGGAGGAAGGGAAGGAATTTGGATTTATAAAATTCTGACTTGCATTCATTTTGCATTCTAAATTCAAGCACTTCATCTAAACCACTACTTCAACATTGATTTTTCATCTTTGGCAGTTTGCAGGATGTGAGGAAAACATCAGGATTGTTTTGTTTTGCATTATTTGGAGCATTCTTTCATATAGTTGTTAATAGCAATTCTTTGAGAACTATCTGTTCATATCCTTTGACCACTTATCAGGTGACCATGGCTTTTGGTCATTCCGTCCATCCGTCCGTCCGTTATCTGTGAAATCTAATGCAAAAGCCTTCCAATATTATATATCCATATTTTATCCTTGCAATTGTCTTTATCCCTGATTTGGTTAAGACAGCTCACATAACACAGCTATTGGAAGGCTTTTCCAAATAAAATTCATATACCCAGCATAAGAAGGGAAGCAGCAGAATATGAAAAAAAAAATCTTTGCATTAAATTGAAGTAGTTGTGGAAAGATAAATACACTATTACATTGTTGATTGAACCATGAATAAATATAAGCATTCTATAAAGCAATTTGGAATTATGAAAATAAATGAGTAAAATGTCTTGGCCCCCAGATTCCACTGCCAGAACGTAACGAAGACCATAGATTAAAAAAAAAAGCATCATATAGAGAAAAATATTTAAAGTAGAACTTTCTGTGGAAGGAAAGAACTAGAAATATAATCTCATCACTTGGGGAATGGTTACATAAACTGTGATATGGTTACATAAATTGTGGTACATGAATGTAATGGAATATTAGTTACTGTTATAAGTGGATGAATATTCTAAATGAGAGGTATGGAAAACTGGAAAAACTTGCATAAAAGGATGCAATACAAAGCCAGCAGAGTTTTAAAAACAATATACACGACTACAATAATATAGATGGAGATAACAATAACCACAAGCAAAAATATATGGCATAACCTTGACCCCACAAAAGAGATATGAGAAGATACCTCCTTCCCACTTGTCTGCAAAAGTTGAGAGTCCACAGGACATAATATATACTGTCAGGTTTTTTTCCCCAAGTATTAATTGGTTTTTGTCAATTTATTTCTTTTTGTGTTCTTTTTTCTTTTAAAAAAAAATTATTCTCTAGGAATGGGAAAAAAGGTTTGGAAGAAGGAAATAAAGAGGGGAAATCTAGGCAACGTAAAAATGGAAGATATCAATAAATATATATTTAAAGATAAGATAGTAGTGAAATGACTACTAATTCTGACAGAATTTGTCTTTTCCATTTCTAATTGCTTTTTGGTACCGAAATTTTCCTTTAATGTTAAAAAGTAACATATGGTCCATAACACATGTAAAGGTTAGGATAGTGTAAAAAAATACTAATGAATACAGAAGTGAATGAAAGAAATACCTTTTATAAAATACTAGTACTTTATCTCCAGTTATGCTTGTCGCATAAATGTCCATTTTTGAAACAGGTAATTTCTCACAGTACAGAAAGTAAAAAAATATTAAGGTTTTTATCAGAAGTTGTTGCATATTTTTTTAAGAAATTTAAAAAAATCTAAAATTCAATTAACATTTGCGCCAATGTTTTAAGATATTATGCAAAAAATGTATGTATATTACAAATACACACACTCCTTTCTGTTTTTGTTTTCCATAAATGGAAAAACAAGGGATTCACGTTGTTCTCCTTGGTTGAAGGATGTCAAGTTACTCTGTTACATAGTGCACTAGGTTTTCCACAATTCAAATTTACTCTCACATTTCTACTTAATCTATCTTTAAGGCACTGATTATCCTTTGTATGTGGCACACTAACTTAACACATACTAAAAAGAAAACAATTTACCTGGATTGGCACATTGTAGAAGAGCTATTGATTTACCCCCAGGAGCAGCACACATATCCAAAATTCTTTCCCCATTTTGTAATTCCAGAGCCAACACTGGGAGAAGGGAGGCAGCATTCAGAAGATAATATCCTTTAAGTTTACCAAACTGATGTCTCTCTGAAGGTATTTGTCCAGGAATTGTATTAATGTAGCATATCAGTGATTTAGGGCAGTAGGGAAAATATCCTTGAAGAAGGGTGTGATATCTCTTGAGGTATAAATCTTTCTCTAGCTCAAATGGATAACTGAATCTATTAAAAAGGACGGCATATTGCCAGTATGCTGGAGATGTTAAGATATCCCTACAAACAGATAAAATTAGGAAAAAGATTAACATTATAGACACTGATTTTAAAAATATTTATCAATTACAAAGGCAAAATCCAAGTTTAATCTCCAGCTAGTGGCTCTCTTGAGTAACTAGGTAACAAACTGACTTGTCTTTATACCACTTTCCATCTATCCAAATAGGGAATGCCATCCAACCTAAAGTTAATTCCCATCTACTCTGCATGTGACTCCTTAGTTCTGATTTATATCCCTTGTCCACCTCAATCTGCATGTAAGCTCCTTGAGGGCAGGGGTTGTTTTTGCTTTTTATTTATCTATTCAGCACTTAAGAGTACAGTCTCTAAGTAAGCACTTAGTAAATGTTTGATGATTCTGGACATTTCTGCTTCAATTTTTTTTTTTCCTTAGATCTGTTATTTCATTAGTACAAGGGAACTCCTCAAGAAGAAACTCCTATCAATGTATATCAGTAACTATTCTATAGTTTAGTCTTTGACAGCTGTCTGGAAATTTAAGGGGTAAAGTGCCTTGCCCAGAATCACACAGCCAATATGCAACAGTTCTTCCTGACTTGGAGACCAGTTCTTTATCCACTACATCACACTGCTTCTCCATGCTTCTATTAATGAATCCTTAATTTTTATTATTTTTTTGGTTTTCATGTTACATTGTTGATCTATGTTGAGCTTGTAGTTCACTAAAAACCCCAGGACACTGACTACTACAAGCTACCTCTTCCTTATCCTGTACTTGTATAGATGATTTTTAAAAAGAAATCAAGTATAGGACTTCAAACTTATTTTTATTAAGTGTTCCCTTACCAGCTTTTGGTCTAGTCCAGACGTTTCAAACACACAGACCTCCCTGAAGTGTGCTGAACCAGCTTACAATGCAATTTAACAAACTGCATTTTAAAAAATAGAGTACAGATGATGTTAATGTGTAGCTTTCTAAGTCAATATGTGGTCCACAGTGATCCTTACATAAGATTTAGTGGCTCCCCATTTCTATTTGTGTTTGACATCACTAATCTTAGCCTGCCAATCTTTTGGACATAAAGGTCTGTTACTCACCACATCACTATTGCTCCCAGTATCCTGTCATACGTAATTTTGATAAAGATGTCATCAAAATCATTAATAAAAATATTTCTCAAGAGGATCAAGTACAGAGCCATAGACCAATCTACTACATACATCCTTTCACATTAACTTTAATCCATTCACCATTCCTCTTTGGGTCTAGGAAAGTCAATTAGTTTCAGATTTTATTTAGGGCAGCAAATGCACTTGCCATCTCCTCATTTAACCTTGGCTTTAAAACAGGACCCTGCATAGTCCTATCTCTTTTCCTTTATATGATATCACTGACCAGAATCTTTCCCTTCTTTGGATATTTCTCTTGCCACAAACATAAAAAAGCCTTTTCAGTTGTCTTTAATACTCACTGCAAGCTCTGTTTGTTCTCTATTTCAATGTTCCTAACATTTTAGTGGGGACATGCCATACTTTCTGTATTCATCCTCAATCACATATTCTTACTTCTACCTTCTGAATCTTTAAAATTTGAGTCAATCAGTTATTTCTCTATGTCTCAAAGAGAATTTCTTCAAAAAGTTCTCCCTTATCTTCCTCAGCATTTATGTAGTTAAAAAATACTTTCTTGAGATTATTTTATCCATCAAGCTGGATTTGCCTGTAGAATTTTAGGCCATGGGACCCTACCCATCCTCACTCTGAAATCTTTGAAAATCTGCTCTCTCAAATATTTTCTTTTTTCCTCTGTGGAAAAATAATTGGCACATACAAGATTTATACCCTTGACTTTGGCCTCAGCAGCAGCAATTAGGTTAATCTCTTCAGAAATGAAGAGATTTCTAACCAGCATAAAAGTGAGTCATCATGAAACTTACAAAACGACCAAATTTCTTTCAGCTCCCTGTACATATGTTAAATGTTCATCCTCATTTTCTTTTGTCTTTTTAAAATGTTTTGGAGTTATCTTTTCCTAGATGAAATAAGTTTGAAATAAAGGCAGTGAAAAAAGGGGGAATAAAAAGAAAAAAAGACAATGCCCTCTAAAGGGAAACTTAAGAAAGAAAAACCCATGAGGCACTATTGTACTTAAAATAAGTATTTTATAACTTCAGAAATTAAATGTTAAACACTTATTTTCTTACTTAAAGAAATGAAAAAGTTTATTTATTAAACTGTGGTTAATTCAGTCAACCACAGAAATCTTGCTGGGGTCAGTAGGAATTAAAGCAAGTAGCTAATCCAGTTAGAAATATATGACTCAAAATACAATTCAAATTAGGTAATTCTCATTACTCCACGATATATCATCTCCCTGATTTTCCTGAGACTTAGTTCCTCCTTCCCACTCCCATTTAAGACAAAGTAGAATAGCTCAGTTTCACTCCCCATAAAATTATATTAACATAATCTGAAAAGTATCTACAATCCCAAATTATAATTCTCTGGCACTTTCTCTGGTAGAAATAAGATTTCATAGCATTCATTACATGTTTATACTAACCTAACCGTAATCCATGAATCTCCAAGCTCTTTGATATACTGCTTCTCAAAATGATCCAACACAACTTTGCAAATCTGTTTTGTAAGTTTCCTTTCTGCTTGTGGTTTCAGCTATGATAGAGAAACAAGAAAAAATTACTGAGGTATACTGGAGTTATTTCATATTTATTAAGCATAGACCACACACAAAAAAAAACTGTGGAATTTTTCCAACTATTAAAATATTTTAAATTGCTTGCTAGAACATTTGGGGGGGAGGGGTTTGAGAGGCAACCAGGTTAAGTGACTTGCCTAAGGTCACAATGCTAGTTGTCAAGTGTCTGAGGCCTAATTTGAACTCAGGTCTTCCTGACTTCAGGGCCAGTGCTCTATCCACTACTCCGCCTAGCTGCCCCTTCTTGCTAGCAATTTTATTTTTTTGAGCAATCGGGGTAAGTAACTTGCTCAAGGTTACAAGGCCAGTTATTTCTGGGTGTGGTGCTGAGTATCTGAGCCCAGATTTGACCCCCAGGTCATCCTGACACTGGAGCCCGTGCTCTTACTTGCTGAGCCACCTGGCCGCCCCGATTGCTAGCAATTTTTAAAAAACACTGGTGCAACATTAAGTTTCAAAAGCATAGAATTAACACATTCTTTAGTCCTAAGTAGTTAAGAAAATCGAAATAACCTTTTGGAGCAGCAGGGGCACTGGATTTAGAATCAAATGTGGGTTCCATTCATTGGTTTTTGACACTGCTTTAAAACCGTACCCAGTAATCTCTGGGATTGTTTCACCTGTAACAGGGGGAGTCTAATCGCCTGCCCTGGCCACCTCACTGAGCTCAGGGTTACTAAGCCACTTTAGAATTCAAGTCCAGAAAGGTCCTTAGGGATCCCTTGGTCAGCCCCGCAGCATCTTTGTAGATGAAGAAACTGGAGCCCAGAGAACTGACTGACCCAAGCTCACACAAGTTAATAGTAGTTGTGAGATGCACGATGTAACTGAATTTGTTTTCCGTTTCTCCATAATTTGCTCAAGGCTGAAATAGGCCCCTCCGGAGAGGCTGACAGAGAACAAAGGGTTAACATTAGAGTTCCTCTGGAAAGCCCCTGCGATTGAGGAGACACCGTCGTCAGCCCTTACGACACCATTTAATGAAGAGATGCTGGAAAGGAACGCCAGCGTCCCTGCCGGGCACTTTACCTACGCGGCCGTCAGATCGGCGCAGGAACCACTACTCCAGTTATTAAAACAAACAAACAAAGAACGAGGGACGCATCCCAGGCACCAAGCTAGCCCGCGCCTCCCACGCCGCTCCGCGAGAAGCACCGGGCGCCGGGTTCGGGGTGGGAAGCGCGAGGGCCAAGGCTCCAAAGCAGGCCCCGCCCGAGGGCGTGGCCGGCGCCGGTACCAGGCCCTCACCCGGCTCAGCGCCATCCCGCAAAGCTGGCTCCGTGGAGATGCGCGGCAGGGTTCCGAGGGTCTCACACTCCGGAAGCAGCGACCACTCACGACGTGGCAGGCGCAAGTCTTTCACTTCGGGCCACGCCTCGCTGCTCCCTTGCTCCCACTCTCGGCGCTCTACGTCCTTCCTGTTCCCGCCGGAAACCAGGGCCTCCTCTGGCATCAAACCTCTCGCGGGGACCTGCTGATCCCGCGATATTCTCCGAAGCTCCGGCTAGCGCGCGTGACGTCATCCCGGGCGGCCCAGCCGCGCGGAAGGCACGTTCCTGGATTTCCCCGAGAGAATGGGGTCGGAGAGACAGAGACAGAGGGGGAGAGTGCTTCAGCGCAGATTTGTGGTGAAATCCAGGCAGTTAATGGGCTCCTCTTCCCGCCGAGTGGTCCTCTCCTCGCTAACATATAATTATATAACACATAAAATTCAGAACTTTTTTACCATCCAAAATTCATACTGGACGTCACTGTAATAAGCGCCAGCGTCCCTGCCGGGCACTTTACCTACGCGGCCGTCAGATCAGCGCAGGAACGCCTACTCCAGTTAGTAAAACAAACAAACAAAGAACGAGGGACGCATCCCAGGCACCAAGCTAGCCTGCGCCTCAGACGCCGCTCCGCGAGAAGCACCGGGCGCGGGGTTCGGGGTGTGAGTGGGGAGCAGCAGATTGCGGGTCCTGAGACAAAACCCCGCTTCTACGCGGAGAAGTGAAGCCTTGTGCCTCCTGCAACGGACTAGGAGGCATCGCGCGGATCTGTAGCAAACATTTAGGAGCGCTGCGGCTGGGGGTGACCACTGGGGTGCGTGCCAAGAATGAAGCAAGGCAGTCCCCGCCTACAGGGAACCCGACACCGCCTAGACGTCAGCCTACTGGTGAAGTGGGCGTGGGGGGGGAGGAGGAAACGGAACCGACAAGTCCAAAACAAACTCATCATTTCCTATCCTCAGCTTAGTGCCCGGTGGAGTGCCACCAAACAGCAACTACCTGGCTGCGGGAGGAAATATTATTAGCAACCGTGAAACCAGCAGAACGTGGTCCACAAAAGACTACATGTTTTCCCCAATTGATAAATGGTATGAACAGTTTGCTGAGGGAGAAATTAAAGCTATCTATAGTCATATGAAACAACGCTCTAAATCACTATTGATTAAGAGAAATACAAATCAAAGCAACTCTCAGGTACCACATCTCACCGGCCAGAATGGCTAACATCACAAAACAGGAAAACGGTAAATGTTGGATATATGGAAAATTGGAACACTAATGCATTGCTGCTGCAGTTGTGAACTGATTCAGCCCATCCTGGAGAACAATTTGGAACGATGCCGAAAGGGCTATAAAATTGCATGCCAGCAATAGCACTAATAGGTCTGATCACATGTAGAAAAATATTTATAGCAGCTCCAAGAATTGGAAATTGAGGGAACGGCCAAACAAGTTATGGTATATGAATGTAATGGAATTCTATTACTCCTTAAGAAATGGTGAGCAGGTGTATTTCAGAAAGAAAACTGTAAAGACTTGCATGAACTGATGCTGAATGGAGTTAAAACCAGGAGAACATTGTACACAGTAACAACATTGTGCAGTGACCAACTTTGCCAGACCTAGCTCTTAGCAATGCAGTGATTTGATAATTCCAAAAACTTCATGATGAAAAATGCTATCCACATCCAGGGAAAGAACTATGGAGTCTGAATGCACATGAAAGCATATTTTTTTCTTTCTCATGGTTTTTCCCTTTTCTGATTCTTTCACAACATGACTAATGTGGATATATGTTTAATATGATTGTACATATATAGCCTATATCAGATTGCATGCCATCTTGGGGAAGAGGGAGGGAAAATTTAGGACTTAAAATCTTATAAAAATGAACGTTGAAAACGAAAAATAATTTTTAAAAAAGACTAGATGTCGGGTGGCTAGGTGGCGCAGTGAGTAAAGCACCAGCCCCAGAGTCAGGAGGACCCCAGTTTGGTTCCGGCTTCAGACACTTAACACCTACCCACACACACACACACACACACACACAAAACTAGCCATGTAATTTTGGGCAAGTTATTAACCCCAATTGCCCTCCAAAAAGGCAAAAAAA
The DNA here is from genome assembly GCF_028583685.1 of Petaurus breviceps papuanus. Lineage (NCBI taxonomy): Eukaryota > Metazoa > Chordata > Mammalia > Diprotodontia > Petauridae > Petaurus > Petaurus breviceps. Next base: position 8,511 of record NW_027186964.1, on the reverse strand, counting down.
AAAAAAAAAGACTAGATGTTGCATAGACTAAGCCAACTGAGTAAATTAATGAATAATCATTGATTAAATACTATGTGCAAAAGCATTGTGCTAATGCTGGGATTACAGAGAGACAGCCCTCAGTCTCAAGAAGTTCCTATCTTAATGGGGGAGACAGCACATATAGGAAGGTTACAGGGCCCAGTGATCTTTAGGATATAACATTAATGCAGATGGTAATGCTTGCTCTTTTGTGTAGTTCCACTGAAAAAGCCATGTTCATTTCTGATGTGGAACATCTGACCATTTTCTTTTTCTTCAGTAGCTGTGACTGCTAGAGAGATGTGGGCTGTAGCTCTTACAGGTTAGTTGCCCAGTCGTATCTCCATAGGGTTTACCCCCCCTTATATGGAGCCTAGGCTGAAAAACTGAAAGACAGCAGTGAATGAGTCGCTGCTCCATGTATGTGCCCTGTCCACACATATAACTTACACTGCACTGTACCCCTCCCAGCATACATCCTGGTTACAAACATTCCCTATGTATGTTATGGGGAGGAATATTCCATGATTACTATATTTCACCAAGTGCCTTTGCTTTAAACTCTTTCCTGTCTGAAGAATAAAAGTAAATACAGTGCAAAGTGGTGAGTTAGGATTTTATATAGATGAAGAACACTGAGTACCTGATCTTCAGTACTTAAAGAACAAGAAGTAATAAATAGGATGGATCAGAGAAGTATTCAAACTGATTCTTTTCTCCATAGTACTTTGCACAGTGGCTGTTATGTATATTTTATTTCCTTAAGCCCCAATGCCTCTCCTTTACTCTAAGCAGGTGACACGTTCCTTATAAGAATTGAGGCCATCCATCATAAGCATCACCACGAGTTCCTTCATAATACATCCTCTGTACACCAAAATTTTTTTATACCTTCATCATTCTTCACTGCCAAAGGAGCATCCATGTGGAGATATCATGAAGCTCTCTAATCTCCCCTGAAAACCTTCTTTCATTCTCTCTAGTTTCAGAAAATGCCCCCTCCCTTGCCAAAGCTAACCCCTTCATTTATGCCTTTGTTCCCATTCCTCCTCTCTTTTAGGACCATGGTTCTATCACTTATTCTTTTTATCTTAAAATTCATATGCACACCCCCCCCCCAAAAATAATGATCTTGCTTCCTTGATCTTTTCCACTTTGATTTTCTTGTCAACATTTAAACTCAGTTATGACCAAATTGAATTCCTGTACCCTCCTTTGCCCCTCTATCTTCTCTAACTTCTGTTAATGGCACTACCATTACCCAGGTTGTAAACTGCCAAGTTATCTTTCATTCTTCTTACTGATTCCTAATCAGTTATCAAGACCCGGTTGAGTCTACCTCAGCAAAATTTCTTGTAGCTGTCCCCTGCTCCACACTCACATTGTTCACTGTATTAAAAGGTTCATCTTGCTTTCATTAAAGTGCTCAGATTCGAAAAGTCTGGCCAATAGCAGAGACTAACTAGGAATCTCGCCCACTCTAACCAGGGTTTTAATAAACCTTGTCTCTCTTGGAAAAAAGGCTTGAGTTGAATTCTTTCTATTCAGGACCTGTGTCTTTTGCCCCTGAATTTCGGGCTTCCCAACACCCCTAGACCACAACATAATGAACATCATACATATTTCATTATGTACATGTTGTATTATGTGACTGAGAAAATAAAATGAATGTAGCCTATTTATATAAAATTAATATGTTTAAGTGTTATCTCAGACCCTAAAGGAGGTCACAGAATAAGGTCATTTGCTTTTGAAGAAGTAAAGAAAAGCTCCATGAATTTCAAAATATGGTACTGGAATGGAAAGGAAATTGTGTATTTTAGAGAAATTATATTACTGTTACCTTTCTGCTCTTGCTACAGAAATGTGGTATTTTAAAAGTTGTCACAAATGATTTATGTTACAGTGTAGAAATATAAGGCATTTAAAAACTGTACCTCATTGATTATAAGTGTCCAGCAGTGAAAAGATTATTACTTGGAACAATAAAATGTAAACTTTGAACTTACTGCTTCTCTGTGCTTGTGCTTTAGTATAAGGCTTGAGAGACAGATCTGTTATCTTCTCCTGTTAGGTGGGGGATTATGGGGAGAAATATCTCCTATATTTGTTTTTATTCATGAAAAAATAGTACTGTCAAATTCAGAGTAACAATCTGTAACATAGCATGCTTCATTTATCAAAGACATCTAATTGGGATTAAAACAACAATAATTGAGGGCAATGGCTAGTTTTACTTGATATATTTATAGAAAACAAACATGTTGTGCATGACTGCACAGTATAACCTATATCAAATTGCATGCTTTCTCAATGGTGGGGGGGAGGGGTGACAAAGAATTTTAAACAAAATATTTTTTTAAATGTATGGTTAGAAATTCTTTTTATGTTTAATTGGGGGCAAAGAAAACTTTTAAAAAGTATGTAGAGGCAATTGGTATTTGAATTATTCAATGTTTTCATGTTAAATTTCCTTGGTTTAAACTTTGCCAATGCAAGTTCAACATAGTGTAACTGCTTTGACGTTTCTTTTCAACAAGTATTTAAAGTTAATTCTTTAGTTTCTGGCACTATCATAAAGCTTTTCCCAACTTGGCAAAATTATATTTCTTTAATTTGAAACAAGGTAAATGATATGGAACATGGAGCACAATAGCCAGTTGGGAAAATTGTGGTCAGGTAAACAGAACCATTTAAGAATCACTTAAAAGTTAACTAGGATATCAATTCTATGTCTGGCCAAAAGCCCATTCAAAATTTTTAAGTGAATTCATTCTTTTCAGTCAACACTTTAAAAAGGTAATTTACAACCCTTAAGTATCTTTAAGATGATTTTAAAGTGTAACAAACACACCATAGGTCACAAATACAGGTTTAGTTACATTTTTCAGTCATTCCATGGCCCTATTTGGAGTTTTCTTGGCAAAGATAGATTTGCCATTTCTTTCTCCAGCTCATTTTACAGATAAGGAAATTGAGGCAAACAGGGTTAAGTGACTTGCCCAGGATCATACAGCTAGTAAGTGTGTTAGGCCAGATTTGAACCCAGGAAGATAAGTCTTCCTGACTTCAGGCTCAGCATTTTATCCACTCTGCCAAAACCTGAATAATATACAGGTCTTAATTTTTCTAGCATTCAAAATGATATGTGATACCTTTTTTTCAATTGCCTATAACAGCAGCTTACCTCTTTCTCCACATCTTTATAAAGAAAAAGGCCTGGAGAAAATATTTTTGAATAACACAATAATAAGTTAGTCTAACAAAAAGTGAACTAATTTAAACTGCAAAACTAAAGTTTTTATACCAAAGAGAATAAACAACAAAACAGAAACACCAAATTGACAAATATCACTTTATTGTGCATAAATATAATGGTTGATGATTTTCAGGGGTATAAATTCAGCATAGGTCAATAAGTCAAGCATTCATAATTAAAATACAATTACATTTACAAAATTCCTTTTAAAATAACTTATTTTATAGCTATTAAAATTTTCAAACTCTGTAATTCAATCCATGACTGGATCATGTCTTGTTAGGTTTGAACTATTTCTAAGACTTAATATGCTATGCAAATGGTACTGAAATAAAAGGCTTTTTCCTTACTGAGTATGGCATATATGACATCTGTTTAAAAAAAAAAAAAAGTACAAAACATCCCCCTCAAGTTCTTCATAGTCAGGACTAGACTTCCATGGAGCTAGATCCACGACAATTCAAGAGATTAAACAAAATGGTATTTAAAATGTAATACTATTGGTTATATTACAAATAAATTACTATATTATTCCTGCTTTAAAAATGCTAATATTTTTATATCAGATGTTTCTGCCTCACATAGAAACTATTAAAGAGCTCTAATTTTTAAAAATAAATTTAGATTTAAAGATAACTATACATTTAATTAACTATAGAACTGATATATGCCAATAAAATATGTAACTGAGTCATGTCATATGTATGATCTTCGTACATACAAGCATATAAAAATAATATTCAACAAAGTATACAATATTATACTAGTTTTTAATCTGAAAAATATATTTTTGTAGACTAATAATGAAATACTGTTTGAAGAATGCAGTATTCCACCAGCATTTTATGTTTTTATTGCTCCAGATTTTCTCAGTATCATAACTACTGCCTGGCTGTTAAGACACGTCTTTGGAAGCTGCGTTAACTTCTGATGCAATTAAGGTACTTTCAGTTTTTAAAACTGTACTGAAAAAGAGTGAGGGCTACCTGAAGAGATAGTATAGCTTTGAAAGGAGGCAAAGTGTTACCAGACCCTTGATCACTGAAATAATTTGTTGTTCATATGTTAAACATATGGGAATTCTTTAAATGGCTTTTCATGAGAATATAATTATATTTACAAAAAAAGATATTGTCAATAAAATATTTTGAATTGCTAAAGAAAATAGTTCCAACAAAAATGGAAAATTCTCATTGGATAATCCATTCAATTGGTATAATTTGGTGTAGAATAAGTTTTAGGTTTGTTAGAAAAAAAAAGAAATACAGTATAAAAAAATCAGGGCGAAAAAGGAGGGGCACTCTAAGAATAATTTACTATTTTTACAGAGCCATATAAATATATCCTACTTGTATTGTTATATTTGTCAAAATAAATCTATTCCACCGAAATAAAATATGGTTACTGAAAAACAGCAAAAACCAGCAAAACCAATTAATGCAAACTCTCAGAAAAAATTTTAGAAAAATATATTTTAAAACTTTTGTTTTATAATTCCCAGGATTTACCCCAGCATGGATATGTATCTTACAAAAAATATTTTTAAAATGTAAACTATATAAATACAGATTATTATTAAAGAAAATATCAAGGTGTCCCAAATCCAAATGCTGTTGGCCTGAAGTTGTTCTCCTTCGGGTCTGTTGCCATAAATGTTCACTGTAATGGTCAACATTTTATGTTAACTTGGCTCTAAAAGCTTTAAGCCTATCATATTATCCCTTAGTCTCTTTAAATAATGGAGAGCAAGTATAAATAGTAACTTAGCTGGAAAGTAGAAAAATTGATGAATTAGGTCCTGTGGAACTAATCAGATCTCTGGAAGAAATCTCAATGAACCTAAGATAACATTTCTGCAGATTACCAAAGTTCAGAATATATTCTTCTTTGCAAAAATAAATTGTCCTTAAGTTAACTTGTCATTCTTGACAAAGAATACTACATGAAAATTAATTATGACGTAAACTCATCGGTATCACTCTTAGGTTTCGGATGGTTAGTCAGTTGTGGCAGAGACTTTCCATCTATATAAAAAGAAAAGAAACCAAAATATAATTAATCCAAATTTACTATCTTGATTTCTATTTTCACATAACATTCTTTACCCAGGCAACTCTAAGCTTGAGGGGGCAGGGGTTGGGGAAAAACTCAACATATTTTTTTAGGTAGTTCTACCAAAACAAAACAAAAGTTTCAACCACTGTGATAAAAGCCTGACCTGATGTTGTTTGGCTTGGATTTTTTAACAGCATCCAAAGGTATGCAATAAACCTGAATTATTTTATTTCAAGAATAGATTTACATCCTAGTAAATTAACTTAATAACACAAAATACATATCGTCTCTTGAACGACAGTAATCCTGTAAGATGGTGTAGCTTTACTTACGATAACTGACATAACATTAAAACTTGCTGTTTTAAGTGAATTCACGCTAACAAGGAGATAAATAACTATCAACTTTCTCAACTACTCCCAAGTTATTCTCAAATACTGCCACTACTCCCAAGTTAGAGAGAAATGGCATGAAATTCTGGTCCACTTGAGATAAGAGAGGAACATAGCTCATTTTGTACTTCATAATAAATTTTTATTCCTTTACTAACAAAAGTGACTCCTTTATTTCAATTCAAATGGCCCACTTAGAGATGTTTAGTACATTCACACAAAATAAATATATTAAAAAAAAACCAAGTAAAAATCCATTTATCTAAAAGTCATTGTTTTGCAATGATAAAGGTGTTATCAATAAAGAAATATCAGATGGCCTAAATTAGTTTGGTTAACTTTATGTCCTCCTTTTGCTGGTCTTTTGAATCTAAAGTGAGTAATTTTTAATGCATGGTATATAATGTAATTAATGTATAAATAAATAAATATAAAATTGTTTAACACAATCGCCATTGATCAAAAGATAAACTACAATGTAGTACTTTTTGTCTTCAGACATTTCATGATCAATCAGTCTACAAGCATTTATTAAACTATCTAACATGTGCCAGGCACTGGAGAAACAAGTACAAAGAAGAAAAATCTGTACTCACAAAGAGCCAATTTCAAATTTGTGTTCCTTTTTTTTTTTTTTTAGCACATAAGAAAAGTAGAAATACTGTCTTTTTCCAACTGACTTTCTATGAAGTTAAATGCAGATGCCTTTTTTGGTTAAAAAATTAAAATTACATAACATTTCACTTTTTGCTTTAAAGGAACTTTGTTAGTCTGATATAATACGCATTTGCAATAAGCAGTTTGTCTATGGTACTTGTAGTAGTACCTTAGAGTACCTGTACTTTTCAGATAGTTAAGTTTTAAAAAAAATTTCTAACTTCTATTTCTGTATCATGTGAAAACCTGTAAGCAACGGGTATAAATCCTAAACAATAAAATGATGACTTTGGGGGATCACATACTATTTTTGCACATTACTACAAATAATATTTGATTATGCTGATAGAAATAATAACATTAGGGAATATGAAGTTTAAGTAATACAATTTGTAAAACGTGCTAGTGTTTCATTAAGTATATACACTGGGTCTTCTTTGTTCATAAAGTATGACAAATGTTTTAGTTTTTGCATTTGGCGGTCATGAATAGAAAAATTTGTATAAAATGAGGATAGGTCATAAATGGAATAGTCATTTTCTAAGATGAATTCTAGGATGTTAGCGAATGAATAATGATTTCTCCCATGAAAAGCCTGTGTTTTGAATGTATACACACATACGTATATATACACATACAAATTCATTTGTAGAAACAGATAAAATTTATGAGAAATTAAGCCAAAATGAGTCACACTAATTATCAAGGTAAATGCCCAGTATCTAAGCTCAACTAAGAATTTTCCTTGACCATTAATTTTTAAAGTGACCATAGGAAATTGGTGATACGCCAGATGACAAACCTCAGTGTAGAAGCTGCCCGATCCTGGGTTATCCTGATTGTGTTTCCACAATATTCAAATTGTTTCTTCCTGGCTGCTTGTAATATTCTCTCCTTAATCTGGGAATTCCAGAACCTGACTATAATATTCCTAGGAGTTTTCTTTTTGGGATCTTTTTCAGGAGGTCATCGGTGGATTCTTTCAACCTCTATTTTGCCCTCTGGTTCTAAAACATCAGGGCAGTTTTCTTTGAGAACTTCCTGGAGGATGATTTCTAGGTCCTTATTTTGGTCATGACTCTCAGGCAGTCCAATAATTTTTAAATTATCTCTCCTGGATCTATTTTCCATGTCAGTGGTTTTTCCCATGAGATATTTCACATTGCCTTCTATTCTTTCATTTGTTTGGATCTGTTTAACACCATCTTGATTTCTCATAAAGTCATTAGCTTCCATTTGCTCCAACTAATTCTGAAGCAACGATTCTCCTCAGTGAGCTTTTGAGATTCTTTTTCCATCTGGCAAATTCGACTTTTTAAGGCATTCTTCTCCTCATTGGCCTTTTTGAGCCTCCTTTGCCATTTGAGTCAGTCTGTTTTTTAAGGTATTATTTTCTTCAGTCAGGCTGTTGACTCTCATTTCATAATTTTCTTGCATTGTTCTCATTTCTCTTCCCAATTTTTCCTCCACTTTTCTTCTCTGCTTCTTAAGGTCCTCTATGGCCTGTAGCCAGCTTGTATTTTCCTTTGAAGCTTTTGGTGCAGGAGTTCCGACTTCACTGTTTTCCTCCTGTTCCATGCCTTGCTCCTTCTTGTCCCCAAAATAGGAGTGTAATGTTGGAATCTCCTGTCTGCTTTGTTTCCTTTGCCTGCTCATTTTGCCACTCAATTATTTGACTTTTGGGCTTTTTGCCACAGTAGGACTCTGCCACCAGACAGGGGAGTTTTCGTCCCAAACGCTGGGGTTTTCTCAGCTGCCGGAGGTATCAGATGGGTACCCTCTCTGAGGTCTCCACATGCTCTGGCAAGCTGGACACACACCCCAGGACCACCACGCTAGACTGCAATCCAGATCCAAGCAGGTTAAAGCAAGAGCGATTACCCCTCAGACTGGTGCTTGGTCCCCCTACACTCTGCAGGCCAGGAGCTGAAGCCGCCACGTGGCGCTGGCAGGCTGTGCTGGCATCTCAGAGGTTTCTCCTCCTGGGGGTAGAAGCCACGCACTCCCACTTACTGGTCCCAAAGTCCAGACTGCACTGGCCTCTCACCTTGCCCTTCGCATCTAGGTATTGATAAATCTAGAAAGGGCCACAGCTGCTGCTGATCTGGAGTCCCTCTGGCTGGTGGC
>NW_027186963.1:88768-91202 GCF_028583685.1 Petaurus breviceps papuanus | reverse complement strand
CCAAAATAAAACTACTATCTTCACATTCCAAAGATATCCTAAAAGGGGAGAGGGGCACCTATGTGTATGAAAATATCTGTAGCTTTTCTTTTTGTCCTGTTAAAGAATCTGAAATTAATTTAATGGCTATTAATTGAGGAATGACTATATAAGTCATGGCACATGTTTGTGATGAAATGCTGTGCTGTAAGAAATGATTATGGGTCTGTTCAGACAAAACATGGGAAAACCTATATAAACTCATGCAGAATGAAACGAGCAGAACCAGATTGTTATATACAGTAACAGTAATATGGCGATGATGAACAAATGTGAAAGACTTAGCTGCTTTGTTTAATACCATGATCTAAGACAATTTTGAAGAACTCATGATGAAAAATGTTTTCCCCCTCCAGAGAGAAAATTGATGACTTCTGATTGCAATTAAAGCAAATTTTTTTCATTTTATTTATTTTTTTTGCTTTATTGCAACATGGCTAATATAGAAATATGTTTTGAATCACTTTACATAAATAATTGATATTATATTGCTTTCCTTCTCAATGGATAGAGGAAGGGCGGGAAGGAGGAAAAATTAAGGACTCAAAACTTTAACAAAGTTAAGAAATAAATAATCAACTTGAACAAGCCAAAATATTGTATTTGATTTGAAAAATTGGGATTTTTTTTACCATTTGGCATGTAATTTTTAGTCTCTCTGTCTCTCATTTTCTCCCTCTCTGTCTTTTAGGTATTTTGTCTGTCTGTCTGTCTGTCTCTCTCTCTGTTTTGCTCTCTCTGTCTTCTTATTTTCTCCTCTCTCTTTGAGAATAAGATGATTACCATACAAAAAGAAGCATAAAACAACATTTTGCCCTATGAAAACCAAAAGATATGAACCAGGGAGTACTTCTTTTTCTCTCTTGGAGCATTGTGTGCATTGCAGATGATGGGTAAAAGAAGTACCTCCCCACATGTCTCAAGCCAGATGGTATCATGCCAAAAAATTTAGCGATCGTGCTCAACTCTAATTAGGAATTAGACATTGAAATATTACAAGACAAGCACCTGAGGTAGGATGAAAAATGTATGCAGAGTAAAACGTTAACAAAAATTCAGACAGTGGATTATTTTAATTAGAAGCACACAACAAACGACTTTTTTTTTGAGTTTTTAATGTTAAATATTTTGCCTGATATGAAGCCATTCCTGTGAGATAATCTCTTTTTAAAAAAGGGTTTTTCCCTTATTCAGTAACACAGTTTAAAAAAAGGTTGCCTTTTTAATTGACAAATTGCCCAATCTAACAATAACCAAAGCCCATTAGTCTGGCAATTTGCTATCATATTATTTTTTTACTATATCCAAATATCAAGATATAATACATTTCTATAAACCATATATATACATATATACATATATATATATACATATATATACATATATACATATATATATGTGCATATATATATATATATAGTACTAGTGGGAATTCTCACTAATAAAGATACCTGAACAGAGGCAGAAAGCCTAACCCCCAAATCCCTACTTGAACTAAAAATAAAATATGACTAGATGGAATAATGATCAAGAAATCCAATGAATAATTTCAGAAACTAATTTCCTCTAAACCCCAAACTGCACAAAGACAGAACAAAACTCATGGTCAATAGAAAAGGGGTCCCACAACAAATTGTATTGACTTAATTGAAGCTAAATTGTTAGCCTACCAACACATCAAAGATCAGTTAAAATATGCGTGTCTTGAATAACTCTATATTCTGAAGTAGTTATCTTAGAGGGCTCCCACAGAAATTTCTGGGTTCATAAGAAATTAAGAGTGAATCTTGAAGGAACTAGCATAACAACTGCTAATTAGGTACTCCTGTGTTTCGGGAAGTGCTCAGATCAAGAAAACCCAAAGCTTTATATTCAAGTACTCAGCAATGTGGATAGAAATTTCAGAGGTCCCTGGCTAACTCTGGGAGGTGGAGCTCAGTAAAGCATCCAAGGTGACCTAGGGCAAGACTAAGTAAGAATGATCAGTCCACCAAAAATTCTATTATTATTTTATCTTGTTTGAATTTCAGACTTTTCTAGAGAAGGTATGTGGCAACTAGGTGGCATGATTCTAATTCAGGCAAAAATTTTGATAGGAAATCACTACTTACTTTTCTATCTCTTTTCGTCTCACAACTTTGCCACTTGTTGTATAACTTTGAAAATGTCATTTATTCTTTCAGGTTCAGTTTTCTCATTAGTAAAATAATGTGGTTGGACTAGATAACATCTAAGATTCTTAACAACTGAAAATTCAGTATCCTTCTTATCACATATTTTATGTAATTTTATTTATTTTATTAGATAATTAACTGAGAAAGTGGGTAACTGTAAAGGATAGATCTATGGATAGATAGATAGATAGATAGATAGATAGATAGATAGATAGATAGAT
>NW_027186963.1:29129-88758 GCF_028583685.1 Petaurus breviceps papuanus | reverse complement strand
TTTTTTTCCTCTTCTTTTTAATTGTTCTGATATAAGCCTGAATTGAGGTGAGTGTAAAAGTCTATAAAATAAAGTTAGACTTTGAAATTATGTGTTGATTCAGTTTATGTATGCTGATCCTATTCTCTCCTATATGGGATAATCAAATGTTGATCAAACCCATTATGATTTATAGATAATTAATAAGTAAAAAAAAGAAGTAGTAGGAATGAGTGATTAGTGAGTAAACCATTCAGTTGTGGAACTGCTTAGTACATTTTATTGCAAATTCACCTTTCTTTGGGAGCTTTAAAATTACTTGTATATTGTCTTGTTGATTAATTCTCCTAAGAAATTACACCTTTAGCTATGGTTCATTCTAATTTTGTGGATGTATATCATAATAATTGGGTACTTCAGACCCTTCTTTTGGAAACCATTTTTTCCCCTTAAAAGTGACTACCAGTAATGAAGTGTTTTTCAGTTAAAGAATATTTTTTTCTCCTTCATATCTCTTCACCTTTGGAAAACAAAAACAGAGTTTGAGTGAAAAACATGTATAGTCATGGGGAAAAACAACAACACATTCCTATAGTGCAAGCACATGTCTTAGGCACCTTGGATCCATCATCTCTCTTTTCAGAGAATATGTATTCATGGTGCAGCATTCTTTATAACTAATCCTCTGCAACAGCAATAGGTTATTGTATTGAGCAAAGTTCTTTTTCAAAGTTGTTCTGTTTTTTCTTTTACAATTTCATCTATGTTGTTCTCTTGGTTCTTATCAATTCATTCTGTATTCCTTAATACAAGTTTTCTCAGAGTTTACTATAATTATTCTTCCAGTAATGTTTTTGGCAGCAAAGCAGTATTTAATTTTATTCACAATCTATACTTTACTCAGGCATTGCCAATCTGATGACTGTCCCTTACTTTCTAGTTCTTGCTACCACTAAAAGGGCTACTATCAATATGCTTGTACCCGTGAAACTTTTCCTCTTTCTTTAATGTCTTTGAGGGCACAGCCCTTGTATTGGTACATACATAGTTTAGGATCTTTTCAGCCATGCTACAAAATTGCTTTTAAAATATCTGAACTAATGCAGAGTTCCACCAATAGTGCATTAGTATCTGATTTCCCACAGCCCCTTCAGAATTTGTAATTTATCTTTTTTTGTCAATTTAATAATCTAGAGTACAAGTAAATGTGAAGAATATGTCAGTTTTTAAAATCTTAGATGTCTACAAGTTAACTACTGGTTAGTTTTCCCAGTCACATTCATAGTCCCCTGAAAACATCTTACAAAAAAAGATGATATGTCTATTTTGGATGTCAGTCTTCCATTTTAGGGAAGAGCTGTGTTTTAAAATATCACCATGGGCTTTTGAAGAATAAAAGTGGTAATAGCACAGAGAATGCTGTTGTCATTTACTATGTCACCTTTGGGAACACGAGCACCAATAATTATTCATAAAATCCTTCTGAATTCAATAAAAAAGGGAAAGAAATGGTGGCATATTTCACTTTACTCTCTCTAAATGTTAGACATAAAATCATTTGGGGACAGTTTATTCTTCCACTAACTTTTTCATCAGCTTCACTCAAAATAACTCCAATCATATTTAGCAGATGACATTTTAAAGTTTACAAAATGCTTTAAATGTTATTTCATTTGATATTCATGACAATAATGGCTAGTAGGTGCTATTAATAAATGAAAAAAAAAACTATGGCAAAGAATAATTTAATAACTCACCCAATTTCACAGATTGTTAACTATCTGAGGCAGGATTCGAATTCAGGGTTTCATGATTCCAGGTCCAACACTCTTTGCTCTGGCCTACCCAGTTGCTATAAAAGGTGCATTATTTCTTAAAACATAAGCATAAAAAAATGTGCATTCAACAGTTTCTCTCTTCTCTACCTCCTTCCCTTTTTCCTACTCCTCTCTCTGTCTCTGTCTCTCTGTCTCACTCCATCTGTATTTGTGACATAAATATAAACAAAACATGGTTCTTGAGCTCCTGAGACTGAAATATAGGAAAAGGTTAGGGTAATCAATCAAACAATAATCAAGAATTTATTAAATGCCATTAGGTATGAGGGGCTGTGCTAGGCACTGGGGATATATGAAAAACTAAAATATTTGCCTGCTTTCAAAGAACTTAGATCATGTCAGAAGGGGCAACATGTACAATATATGTAAATACAGAATAAATGCAAAATAAATACAAGATACTTTAGGTAGGGGGTTCACTAGCAATCGGAAGTGATCAAGAAATGCTTCACCAGAAGATAATTCTTCAGCAGAATTTTCAAAGAAGAAAACAATTCTGTGAGATGGGAGAGAGGAGAACATTATAGGTATAGAAGTTGTCCAGGGCAAAAGCACAGGACTGAATGAATAATTTCATGTGAGGAACTAAGGATATTAATAACTCAAATGTAGAATGAGGAAAGGGAAGTAATATCTTATTTGAGCTCAAAGGGCAAACTGGGGATAGGTTGTGAAGGGCTATAAAAACCAGACAGAAGAGTCTATGTCATGATACAGGAGAAAATAGCAGTATATTAAATAATATATGATAGAATGTATAAGGAAAGAATGACCAAAGTGGTATGAGAAGTCAGGGCGGTAAGACCATTTTAATAATATTTTCCCTTAGATTTCAAAGTCTTTAAGAAGAGGGAATGTCTTCTGCTTTTCTTTGTGTAAAGCACAGTGTCTAGACCATACAATTGCTTAAAAAATATAGTTACCCCTTTCACATTTTGACTTCCCCTATCATGGTTGTGAAAGTGCGTCAGCATAAGAAATTAAATGAGAATGGGTAGGGGGAAAGGGGGGATGTGAAAGCCATAGATGATAAACAAAGGCCAGAAGAAAATGCAATGCCTATGACCAAATACTTAACCCAATTTTTATAATAAGGTGCTGTAAACACCCTATAAAAGAAAAAAAATCAGACTTCATTTCTTGTGTGAAGAGAATGCCAAAAAGTGTTATGTGGATTTTCCAGATTGCAGGGGCACCATGCCACTAACTCCTACATGGTGGAAGGAATAGCTGTACAAATTGATTGACGTAGAAGATCAGGGAAGATTTAATAGACATTTAGCCAGTTCATGAAATTTGAGGATGTCCGAAGAAATTTGTGGCATGGAGGACATTGCAGACATGGGAAATAGCATGAGTAAAGCCATAGAAGAAGGCAAATTGAAAACATGTAGTGAAAATGAATGCACGGGGCAGCTAGGTGGTGCAGTGAGTAATAGTGCTGGCCTTGGAGTCAGGAGGACCCAAAATCAGTTGTGGCCTCAGATACTTAACACCCACACAAAGAAACCTGGCCGTGTAACCTTGGGCAAGTTACTTAACCCCAATTGCTTTAAAAAATAAGAAAGAAAGAAAATGAATGCAGATAAAAAGTTTTTACAGATTACAGAGTAATGAAAGGAATAGTGAGATGAGTAATTAATAAACATTGGCGATAATGTGTGACTCTTAAATAAATGTAATTCTGTAAAAGTTTAATGTGGATGCTATCTGTTGAACTTTATACTATTGTGAAATCTCAATGGTAGTATTTATTCCTAATCTGGAAAAAAAATTCTCCTCAATATTATAATGCTTAAACAGGAGAATAAATTATTTCTTTTGGAAAGTCTTTATTATAAATTCAGTATTGATGCATTTTATTTGAATGAAGAGGATTAGGTATTGGGACATGATCTAGATCTGTGATCTGACTTATACAACTTAATCCTGAGTGAGGAAACTCCTACCAATTTGTTTAGTAATTTTAGAGATCTGCCTATAACATTAGGGAGTTAAGTCATTTATTCATGTTACTCAACCTGTATATGTCGGAGAAGAGACTGGAACACAAATCTTCTTGGCTCAGAGGTCACCCCTAAATACACTATTCTAGTGGTGCTATACACAAATAGAAGCAGGGGAAACTATATTGTACTTAGAATTGTGGTGTATATTGACTTTAAAAGCTACATATTAACATTACATATGTTTATAGTATTTTGATTTTTTTTATTTCTCAATTCTATTTTAATCTGGTTTTGTCTGTAATTGGGAGCATCATGGGCCCACGCAGCTGATGGCTTGAGTATTTGATACCTCTGTATTACACCAAATCTCTTCTCACAAAATCTGAATAAAACTACATGAATATATCTCTGAAGTAAATTACAGTGAGAGAGAACTTGCTAAAAAGGAAAGTATGAAAGTCTGATTTGCACAATTTAGAAAGATTCTTTAACAGTTTTTCAATGATAATCATGTTCACACAATAAATTAATGGAATGGTAAATCTTATTATAATAATTTAACATTCACAAAGAATGAAAAATGAAAAGAATATTTTTATATTCACAAATGTATATCAATAATTCAATATTTGAGAAGTTCTTGCTTTTTATAAGGAAAATAAATCTGAATGTATCAATAAATTCATTTGTTAAAATATGAAAGCAGAGAGACAATAATTTTGAATGCCATTCATTGATTTACCAAAAATGCAATGAATTTTACTATGTATTGTCTCTTTTTAATTGTAACTCATAGACACAATGACAGTATTCATTTAGCTGTTTTTAAAAATAATTTAGTATGTCAAATAAAGTATGCATTATTACAGTTCAACTACTTCAAAAATGAATAACTTATTTTTTGCCTTTGTCCAAACCTGTAATTTTATTAGTGCAGGAAATTTTCAGTGGAATAAGTCCCTTAACCTATATAGAGCTAGGTAAGAGGATTAGAGGAAGGGGAAGTTGGCAGTCAGACTTACACTTTAGGAAGATCATGTTGGCAGCTGAGTAGAGGATGGCTTGGAAGGGGAAAGACTTAAAGCAAGAAGATTTGCCAACAAGCTATATTGAGATATTAGCAGTATCAGAAGAGAAAATTAAATGTCTATGTGACGCATGTTTTTTCTTCTTAATTTAATTTTTATTTTTCCCAATTATGTGTAAATAATTATGTTTTTCATTTCAAATTTTGGTTTCTAAATTCCATCCCTCCCCCTCACCCCCATTGAGAAGGCTAGCAGTTTGACATAGGGTACACTTGAGTTGTCATGCAAAACATTTCAATGTCAATCATGCTGTGAAAGAAAACAGACAATCCCACCCCACCACCACAAAAAATAAAGAAAATGTATCTTCAATCTGCATTCAGGATCCATCAGTTTCTTCTCTGGAGGGGAACAGAACCTTTCATCATAAGTCCTTCAGAATTGTCTAGACTATTGTACTGCTGGGAATATCTCAATTAGTCATAATAGTAGAACATCACACAATATTTTTCTTTCTGTGTAACTATCCTCCTGGTTCTGCTCATTTTACTTTGCATCACCTCACGCAAATCTTTCCAGGTTTTTTTTCTGAGAGCATCCTTCTCATCATTTATTATAGCACAAGAGTATTCCATCACAATCATATAAAACGTGTTCTGTCATTCCCCAAGTGAAGGATATCTTCTCAATTTCCAATTGTTTGCCTCCACTAGCAGAGCTGCTAGAATATTTTTGTGCATATTTTTGTTTTTTTTTTATCTCTTTGGGAAACAGACCTAGTAGTAGTATTGTTGGGTGAAAGGGTATGCAAATTTTTACAACCCTTTGGGCATAGTTCTAAATTTCTCTCCAGAATGGTTGAATCTATTTATAACTTTTGTTTACAACTTCATCCATACTGATTAGTGTTTTAATTTTCCCACATCCCTTCTAGCACTCATCATTTTTCTTTTCTGTTATATTGGCTGTAATGGCAAGCAAAGAAGTAGTTAACACCTTGTTTCAGCTATTTAATTATTTACCACTTTGTTTCAGTTTAAGTTGAGCCTTGCCCTTGTTTATATCAAGCCTTTGTTGAGAAACAGAACTTGTGAATCCCACAGTGGGAGGGACCTGTGATGCAACACGAAGGGGTGGAACAGGGAGGAGCTAATGACCAGGATGAAAAGCTGAGCATAAGCTGAGAGCCAGCCAGAACTTCTAGAAGCAAGCAGTGTAGAGGCTGAGGAACTACTGTGAGTGAGAGAGCAGAACTGAGATGAGAGAAGAACTGAGAAGAGATCTCTTGTAGTGTCACAGTTATGAAGGAGAAAACTGGTGGTATCTCAGAAGTCTATGTTTGTCTGTTCTGTCTGTGTTGATGTTTGTTTGTGATACTTTGTACAGAAGCCCTTGCACCTTACTGGAATCCCTGAAAGAGGATTTTCTGGTTGGCTGTTTACAGAATTCCTGGAGGAGGGATTCAGAGGTCCAGGGATGGTACTGATGATTTCTGTTGAGTTCTCTTTTTCTTTTTTTTTATGTGGGGGAAGGCTGGGCAATTGGGATTAAGTGATTTGTCCAAAGTCACACTGCTAATAAGTGTTAAGTGTCTGAGGCCATATTTGAACTCAAGTCCTTCTCACTCCAGGTCTGGTGCTCTATTCACTGTGCCACATAGCTGCCTCATGTATGTTGAGTTATCAGACCTTATTTGTGGGTCTCTGTTGATTTCACAGGCTGGTAGTGATTTGATGATGGTGCTGGCAATGTGTATGAATGTTATTTTGGCTCTGTTAAGCTTTGTCTTCTCAGAAGGAGAAGAAGGTGGAGGACTTGAGGTGGACTGGACATTATGAGCTTCAATATGGAATGGGCACTGGATGAGGAACTGGACAAGGAGCTGAGAGCTGTCTGCCTCTGAATCCAAGAAACAGTTGGGTAGATTCAGGCAGGAGCTGGGACCATGGAAGAGGAATCATGGAAGCTGGGAGCCAGGTTGTGGTCAAGATGAAAAGACCTCTCCTTGGGTATCTGATGCTGACTGAGAAGATCATGATTTATTTTGGCCTAGGGGTGGAGAACTTTGACCATTATACTTTGTGTCCCTTAAAGTTAAGGACTTACTAAATGATTGTACTTTGTTTACAATTATATGCCCACTTTGGCAAAAAAATATGTAGCTACTTTAATGATAACTTGTCATATGATAACAGTGTGAATGCTGTACTTTGGTTTCTGTCAATGTTTTGTCTTAGTTTCTTACTGAATAAATAGAAAGTTCACTCTACTATGTAAACAGAACCTTGAAGCTATTCACAGCAACAGTCCTCTGAAAAGCTGCTCATGCTTGGCTTTACATTGGCCAATCTCATAGGTGTGTTGCCCAAATTATTTTAATAGCTCAGAATTATTTTAATTTGCATTTTGCTAACCAATAGTGATAAAGAATTTTTTTTTCATATGGCTATAGATAGGTTTGATTATGTTGTCTAAAACCTGCCTGTTCATATACTTTGACCATTGATGAGTTGCTCATATTTCTATAAGATTGCTTCAGTTTTCTATATATTTGAAAAATGAGGACTTTATTAGAGAAATTTGTTGTAATTTTTTTCACAATAATGATAACTATGTATTTCCTTTCTTTGTATTTCCTCCTTTCTATCCTTCTCTCTCTTGCTCCTTCACCTTGTCCATTCTTAAATGTTTTACTTCTGACTTTTTCCTCTCCCATTCTGCTATCCATTTTATCTGACTCCCCTTCTCTCATTTGCTTTCCCTCCTACTTTCCTATTTGGTAAGATACATTTTTGTACCCAAATGAGTGTGTTTCCCCCTGTCCCATTTCCTCCATCTTCCTCTGTCTGTAAAGTCTCTTTCAGGTGTCTTTTACATCAGATAATTTGCCCCATTTTACATTTCCTTGTCCCCTTCTCCCAGTATATTCTTCTTTCTCACCCTTTAATTTTATTTTTTAGATAATAATTCCACAATATCCAACTCGTATTCATGACTTCTGTCTATTTATACTACTTTGAACTTCCATGATAACATGAATATTTTTATGAGATACAAGTGTTATTTCCCTAAGTAGGAATGTAAAAATTTTGAGCTTATCAAATTTTTTATTTATCTTTCTTGTTTACCTTTTTATGCTCCTTTTGAGTCTTGTGTTTGAAACTAAAATTTTCTATACAGCTCTTGTTTTTTCATCAAGAATGTTTGAAAGTCCTAAATTTCATTGAATAACTATTTTTCCCCTGAAAGGCTATATTCAGGTTTGCTGGATATGTGATTTGGGGCTGTAATCCTAGGTCTTTTTCCCTCTGGAATATAATATTCCAAACCCTCCAATACTTTAATGTAAAACTGCTAAATCTTGTGCTACCCTGACTATGTACTACCCTACTCCATGATATTCGAGCCATTTTTTTGTCTGTTTACAATATTTTCTCCTTGAACTGAGAGCTCTGGAATTTGACTATGATATTCCTTACAGTTTTTATTTTGGGATGTCTTTGAAGAGGTGATTAGCATATTCTTTCAATTTTCAATTTTTATCCTCTGGTTCTAGACTATCTGGACAGTTTTCCTTGTTCATTTCTTGAAATATGCTGTCTATGCTCTTTTTTTGTTCATGGTTTTCATGTAGTACAATAATTCTTGAGTTATCTCTCCTGGGCCTATTTTCCAGGTCAATTGTATTTCCAATGAGATATTTCACATTTTCTTCTATTTTTTCATCTTTGGATTTTGTTGTATTGTTTCTTGATATCCCATAATGCCTTTTGCTTCCACTTGCTCAATTTTAGTTTTTAAGTAATTATTTTCTTCATTGAGTTTTGGTACTTCGTCTTCCATTTGGCCAATTCCACTTTTTAAGGAATTGTTTGTTTTTTTTTTTTTCAGGAGATTTTTGTACCTCTATTTCCCTTTGGTAAATTCTGCTTTTAAAGGAATTCTTCTCTTTTGTGAATTTTTGTATATCTTTTTCATTTGGCCAATTTTTCTTTTCAAGGCATTCTCCTCTTCAGATTTTTGTGCCTCTTTTACCATTTGAACTATTTTGTTTTTTAAGGTGGTGTTTCTTCAGTATCTTTTTTTCTGTGTGTGTCCCTCCTTTACCAAGTTATTGACTCTTTCCCTGCATTTCCTTGCATTGCTCCCATTTCTCTTTACAATGTTTTCCTTTACTTCCCTTGCTTGATTTTTAAAATCTTTTTTCTGAGCTCTTCCATGACCTGGGGCCAACTTATATTTTTCTGTGATACTTTGGATGTAGGAGTTTTGACTTTGTTGCCTTCTTCTGAGTTTGTGTTTTGATCTTCCTTGTCACAATAGTAACTTTCTATAGTCAGGATCTATTTTCTGCTGTTTGCTCATTTTCTGTCCTATTTCTTGACTTTTAACTCTATGCTAAAGTGGAGCTCTACTTCTGGATTTGAGGGGTCACCATCCAAAGCTTCAGGTTTTTTGTGCAACTGTTTTCAGAGGTAATTCAGGTGACCTTTGAATCTGCAGTTCTTCCAAGGTGGTATAATCTAGGGAGAATTATGTTTACTCCTCTCCTGGCTCGTGCTCTGGTTTGTAAGCAACTATAAGCACTCTTTCCCATCTTGGAGCTGTGACCAAGGTCTCCCTTCCCCTGTGGACACTAGTTCTCTTGTGCTAGTGCTTCTCCTTCCCTTGGGACTGGAACCCAGGACTGCAACCCAGATCCAAATAGAGGTGATACAATAGAGTTATGTCCATGGTGCCAGCAAAGGGACCCTTTTAATCTCATTCTGTCAGTTGTCTGATCCCCTTATTGTCTAGGGTCTGAAAGGGCTAGAAAAGGGCACTACTGCTATTGATTTATTTGCTTCCAAAGCCTGCTCCTGCTTTGCTGGGTCCTGGTCTGTGTTTGTATGGTCTACAGTGGACTGAGCTCCATTTTCACCCTGATGCAACAGACTTTTTTTTAGTGACCTTCTAAGTTGCCTTGGGATAGAAAATTGCTTCATTCCACCTTTTTGTGGGGAGAGGTTCTACCACTCAAGAATTTATTTGGGGGCATTATATGAAAGTTTTTTTGGGGAGCTCAGGCAAGTTCCTGCTTTTTGTCTGCCTTCATGGCTGTGCCCTGAGAAATGTTTAGAAAATAAAATTAACAGACCTTGTCAAAAGATAGCATGTAGAGGACAATAGAAAGAGGAAAGGAGAGAGGAAAGGAGGAAGGAGGAGGAGGAGGAGGAGGAGAGAGAGAGAGAGAGAGAGAGAGAGAGAGAGAGAGAGAGAGAGAGAGAGAGAGAGATTAAGAATGATACCTAAACTGAAAGCCAAAATGACTGATGAAATGGTGATAACCTTAACAGTAATGGAGGAGATAGGAAAAGGAATGGGTTTTGGTTGGTGGGAAATAATGAGTTAAATTCTGGATATGTTGAGTTTAAGATTTTTCTAGGAATTTAAGATAATCTATGGGATATCTAGTTCAAGATGTCCAATACTCATTTGGAGATGTGATACTAGAAGTTAGCAAATCTGATTAGGCTGAATAAGCAGATTTGAGAATCATCAGCATAGAGGTAATTGAATCCACCAGCAGTGATTATATCACCAAGTGAAATAGTTTAGAAGGATAAGAGAAAGGGGCCCAGCATAGAGTCTTGTGGTATATACAAAATTAGAAGGAATAACTGAACAAAGGAGACTGAAAAGGAACAATTGAATATGTGTGAGAACCCAGAAAGTGTAGTGTCACAAAAACCTAGGGAGAAGAGAATACAAAGAAGAGGGTAATTGACAGTGTCAAAGGTTACAGAGGGATCAAGAAGAATGAGCACTGAGAAAATGTTATATAATTTGACAATTAAGATATTATTAATTATTAATTATGTTTTTATTTTTTGCTGATATTCTGGAGTATTCTAGGTAAATCATTATGTCATCAACAAGTAGGGATAGTTTTGATTGCCTTTTGCTTATATGTATATCATTAGTTTTTTTCTTGTTATTATTATCAAATAATTCATTTTCTTTGCTTAAAAATGTGTACTTCATCTAAACAAATCTTCATTTTAGATCTCCACCACCTTTCTAGTTATCCAAGTTTATGACTGTAGAATCATGTCTGATACATTTCTTTCCTTCAATCTTCACCTTGTATCCAATTAATTGTCTAATCTTATCAATTTTACCTCTTGTATATGTCCCTTTATTCATAAAAAACATTAACCTAGCTCAGCATTTCAATAGTTCTCTGCTATGCTATTAAAGTACTGTCCTACTTGTTCCTTCTGCTTATAATTATTTTTTGCAATTTTTCTTCCACTTAGATGATATATTAATATTAAAAAATATCCGATTATATTACTTCCCTACTCTATATTGTTGAATGATTAATATTTATAATAAAACACAATCTCTTGAGCCTAGCATTTAAACCCCACCAATCTGGCTTCCCCAATGCCTCTGAATTTTTTTCATATTACTCTCTTTCATACACCCTATCTTCTAGCACACAAGGCATTCAGAACTCCAATGCATGCCTCTGTCTGTCATATGAAATGGGAATCCTCCTCACTTCCCCCTCAGAAAACCCTTTGCTTCCTCAAGAGCTTTTTAAATTGTGACCTTCTGCAGAAATTTTCCTGCTTTTGATCACTTTTAATGCCTTTTTCCTTCCTGAATAAACTTGTATTCATTTATCTGTGTCCTTTATCTCCTAGTTGAATGTTAGCTCCTTTAATTCAAGACTCATATTTTTTGTGTGATTCTCTAACATCTACTTCAGAGATTTATCTAATAGGTACTAAGAAAAGTAGCTAACATTTATATAGCACTATGTATCTGTCATTGTCCTAAGCTACTAACAGTTATTATCTTATTCACAAATCTACTAAGTATTGGGGAATGGGCTTTAATTCAATAAGTACTTAAGAAGTGCTTATGAAATTTAACTGAATTGTTTTCTAACCTTTGTCCCATTTTCATCAAATCAGCAACTCAAGTCCTATATTTGTTTCACAATTTCTCATGTATCCTTCATTACTTTCTATTCTTCACAAAACTCCCCTGATTTAAGTTCTGTACTATATCTTGCTGGATTATGGAAAAAGATCAGTAATTGGAGAAACCATATTATATAGTGTAAACAAACAATGGGTTTGGAAACAGAAGATTTACATTTGTATTCAGTTCTGTTGCTTGCCACCTGTGTGACTTTTGTCAAGTGATTGTGGGTCTCAGGTTGCTCATCTATAAAATTAGTAGGTAAAGTAGAGTAAAATAATCACTAAATCCCTTCAATCCTATGATATAATGGTTTTGTTATCTGGCATTTCTATCTACTCTAATCAATTCTACACATTGTCTCCAGATGATTCTTACTAAAACATCAATTTCCTGATGTTTCCATTGCTCAAACACTTTTAGTTACTTCTCATTTTTTATGGGATAAAATCTAAACCCCTTAGTCTATAATTTAAGCCTCTCCGAAATCCCTTCCCATTATCTCAACAGATTTATGGTTCCCTAAACTCCTGCATTAAATCTCCAGTTGAAACAAATTATTATCCTTGATATCCCCTACCTGTCATATGTTCTTGCCACTTTCTCTTTACCTGTGCTTTTTCTCCTGACCTAATTACCCTTCCATCGCCATATATTGTATCTTCATAAAAGGAAATTCTACATATTTCTTAATGCTTAGGGCAAAAATAATAATATCCATGAAAATAACCCCTCATGACCGAAGACATTAGCAATCTCTTCACTGAAATGGTAGACTTTATTTTATTTTATTTTTTGACACATTGTGTTAGGTCAAATTTTGCCTTCTTTACAATTCATGTTAGCAAGAATTACTCTCTCTTTCTTTTAAATGTACAGTAATAAGGGAAATGAAGGAATTAGAATTTCGATAGTGTCTACAATGTGCCTGGCATTGTTCTAAGTTCTTTTACAAATCTTATCTATTTTCATCTAAATTTATATGATAATAAACATATTATATGGTTCATATACATCATGTGAAATAGTAGTAATAGGTGGGAATAACATAATCAATGAAAATGCCACCAAAGCCATACAAGAGGGCACTAGACACACTTGGTACATGATGTTTCCAGACATCAAAGAAGTCAATTTGATCTTTCCTTTATTCAACCACTCATCTTTTATTTTTTAGTTCAATAATGTGTAAATCATTGGGTTCTGATGCATAAATAAAGTGACAAGCACACATTAAATACCAAATTTTAGAGGACATCTGCCAACTACCAAGATTAGTGATCAGTCACTAAATCAGATACATAGTAGGTATTTAATAGGAGCTTCTCACTTGACATATTATACATCATAGCCCAGTGATTTACACATCGTTGAACTACAAAAAAATTGAATGAATGAATGAAGAAATGATCAATTTGAGTTCTTTGTTGTCTGGAAGCATCATGTATTAAGTGTATCTAGTGCTCTGTTGTCCATGTTTGTCATTATCCCCATGAACCTGGCTTGATTGAGTTTTAAAATATAATTAAATAAATAACTTTATTTTATGATACTGCAGATTTTATAAATGCAACTGTAGAGTAACCAAAAGTTTTATAAACTCAAGCTGGAACACAACCACCAATTGAGGCCCTTTGAAAAAAAAATCAAAGATAATACGATTCAGTGGAGCTCTGATCTCCCAACAGAGAGAATTTAATTAATGAATTTACTTCCCTGATCCTTCGAGCTTCATGTAGGGAAAAGTAATTTTCTTTCAAATCAAGGGCATCCCCAATCAATGAAGTGATAAACCCATACATATAAAAATAAACCCCAAAATTTTAAAATATTATTATTACATCCCCTTGTAATCCAGAAGGCAATAGAACTTTGACATCAAAAAGAAAAATTTCTGCAGTCTCTCTATCATATCACACCAGTGTGTCATTCTAGACATAAGCCTCTATACAGGTCATAAGGTGTAATAGTAATAGAATATAAAGAACCCCCTGTATTGGCTTGGTTTTCAAATTGATTGTGTTAAAACCCAGAGCTTGTTAATCCCACTTGTGGGATGGACTTGTTGACATGAAAAGAGAGGGCTGGACTGGGAGGAGTGGGTGACATAAATTTAGAGAGACACAAGAGAGAGGCAGAAGAACTTTTTTTGGAAGCAGCACCCTTTTGGAGGCAGAGAGAGACTGAGAGGATTGCTGGGGGCTCACTTTGAGAAGTAGTCTGTGATTTGATCAGATGAAACTCTGGAAAGCCATTGTCCAGAGCCCCCTGCTTTGAAACCCAGATGTTGTTTGGTATGGATGTAATGGTTGGACAGTTTGGAAATCTGTCTACTTGATCTGTTCTTGTCTTGATAATTCTGTCTGTATACTTTGAAGTTCGGGGTGCTGACCTTTTTCCCCTGAACTAGGTAAATGATACATATTTGACTGATTAAAGTAAGCTTGTTAACCCATTTTGATTTGCTTTCCTTTAACAAAGCAGATCTAAGAACCTGCATTGGCAGTCACCCTGAGGACACTTGGGGTGCTTGCCGCTACATAAGGACAATATAAACCACCATTAGGTGGTTCTGTCACTATATCCAAAGTTCTTTTATTCCTTCTGGTGGAGCCCAGAGTATGAATCAGAAACTGCAGTGGTCTAAAACCGCCTTGTTTCCAGGAAAGGAACAGAGATCTTTGGCAAGTCTCCACACCGCATGTGATCACAATCATTACCAAGATGGTGAATTGCCAGGAGGACCAATCAAGTGATGGAACTTTAAGAGAACTCTAGTGGAGAGTTTATAATTTGTCAGTGATGGACAGAAGACAGGAGCAGATGAAAAGAAGATTCTGCAATACGTATGCTGAGCAGCAAAATAACACTCGGAAGGTTCAGAAACCTTGATCAGATGAGATCTTCTACATTAAGACAGACATAGGGTGACCTGGTTCCCTCACACAGTGGGAGCAGGAAGATGGAATAGATAATGTAGCACAGGATGGTGTGGGGGCTCTCTGATTGTTTTTGTTTACACATGACAGAGTGACCCAAGGTAGAGCATGCCTGACTGTAAACTAGACCATACCCTTGCTGAGTGACAAATGTATGTCAATTCTGACTTGGGAGGGTTTGGGCCATCTAATAGTTTGGGGGACTTTTGAAAGCTGGCTGAGGTAACCTAAGTTTCTCATTTCATAGTAGAGTTTAGATTTCATTTTACTTTCAAAGCAGAAAACATTAATTCAATCTTTAAAAAATGAAACCAAAGTCAAAACAATGAACAACCTTTTAAAAAGTCACTGAGTCTTTTTTTTTTCAGATATTTTTAGATGACCACCAGCACAGCAAAGCACATAGACCAAAAATTCTTCTATTACTGCAGTATGCTCATGGTTAGAACAAATATTCTGTTGCATTTCAATTAAGGCAACAGTCTCAGTCTTTTTCATGCCAAAGGGAGGCTGTCTCTCTAAAAGTCCCGCAAACTAGACATATGGTCAACAAAATAGATGGAAAAATTTCTATGCAAACTGAGTAATCTCTGAATATTAAAAAAAAACTGAAGACATAGAGTAGAAATCTACAACACAGTTACCATAGAATGACCTATAACTATTTACTACAAATTCAAAAAAGAAAGAAAAAAAACTGCATCGGTTCACAAACCACCCCTGCAATACTGCGGTAACAGGGCAAAAGAGTCAGGAATCTGGACTTCAGGGGCACTGGTCTGCTAAAGACATTAAAGCTTCAAATAGACTTTTCTTTTAGTCAATCATCACCAGTTTCCACCATGAAGCCACTTTTCCCCCCTTAATATGATTACTTACCTCACAGAGACACAAAGGATTGAAAACTTTTCTTGGTTTGGTTTGGTTTTGAAACAAAAACCAGGAGATAAATTTTGGTGAAAAAAGGACACAAACATTGCAGCTTCAGTCCCAACCAGGACCAGCACCACTGCCTCTCACAGGCCCTAAAATGACATGATGATGGTCAACAACTCCCCAGGTCTATTCATGTCTCCTTCCCACTGCTCTGTAACTGGAATGAACTCAAAGAAGTGGTGGTTGTTAAGAGTCGCTAGAGAAATGTCCATTACTGAAAAGCATATAGTAGCAAGACGATGATGCAAACGCCAAGGACACCACCCAGGATGAGGGAATCTCAAACTTTTGCACAGGTTAATTCACTGGATTAAGCTGTTTACTGCAGGAAAATGATTGGCTAGCATGTTCATCCTGCTCTGTTTAGACCTCAGCATCCCTCTTTGGGGCATCATATTTTCTTTCATTGCATTGCAATGCTTATTGTTTCTTCAATAAGTAGATCTGAATTTCTTAGGTGTTCATGTTCTTTCAGAAATAATTCAGTTCTTCTATTGTTCACTCCAGAACCACTTTTATAGAACTCAATATCCTTTCATACTGGTCCCATAAGGTTCCCTCTTTCCCGTATTGCCAAAAAATTTGCTTTGGATTTATGAAATCCATGTGTGTAATCTAGCAAGATGTCTTGGTGTCGCTGCAGCTTGTGCATGAGTGCTTCCTTGAGGGAGGGGATGCCAGCCCTGTTGGTATACGCCGCCATTTTGTCATTTACTCCTGTAAGCCTTGCCCCAAACTGTTCAATCTCCATGGCCATTGTTCCAAACATTCTATCTTGACTTGATCCATTTAAAAGGGGAGTCGTGTCAGAACTATACCTGTTGTGCCTTCTATCTCAGGCACTACTATGACTATAACTAGTGCACAGTTTACTGAAGGCAACCAGTTTCAGATCAAGTTCATTTTCAAGCTGTTGGCCCTGTTTCCTGGAGCTCTTCCCAGTAGATTCTGGTTCCTGCGGACATCTCAGTTGTCAAATGTCTTGATTGATTTTTTTAAATTCAAATTATTGTGAATTTTACATAGATTATATCCAAGCATAATTTTATAGGTATCATCAAATAAAGACCTTATTTTCACATTAAGATTTATTATATTTCATATATACACTGAAGAAAGATTTAACTTGTGAGACATATTAAAAAAAAAAGTACCAGAGGAGATAAACAAAGCTGGAAATGTAGATATGTTTATATTCTTCTAAACTTTTCTTTTTCACATTGAAACTAATAGAATGTTGGCAGTGACTGAAATTTAGTTTATTTTAGAAAAGCTCATTTATTTACAAACACACACCATTAATTTCATAATAATAGAAATGCAAAATTGGACTGGTAGGGCAACCTCTAACTCAATAGATAATGCCTAGATAGTTCCTTGAGGTAGATATGGGTTAAGTCACTTGCCCAGGGCCATACTGCTAATTGGTGACAGAGGTGGTATATAAATCCAGATCTCCTTCTGGGAGCAATCTACATTGGAGATGGAGAGCATTTCTTCCCTCCATAATTACCCAGGTTATCAATAGATCATTTCAGCACAGGAGCACCTGTTAGGGCAAGTACTATGTATATTCTTCTCCATACTTCCCACATATGCTGTTTTTCTGTTTCCTACTCCTATATCCTCTCCAGACTATATACTGTCTCTATCTACCCTCTCCACCCTCACCTCTGTGAGAAAGATCACAAAACCCCTTTTCCCATAGAACCCTTGGGCCTAGTTTCCCCTTCCCAAACACCATGAGGACCTCCTTTTGGTTCTCCACCCTGTAGAATTTACATGGCTGCTTAAATCATTTGGATGTGAAGAAAATCATCAACTAGAATCAGGAGTTGCCACCTGGCCTGACATTTACTTCTATAGTCATTCACATCTTAACATTTATTTTTCTGATATATTCTCCAGGCCCCAGGCACTGCCATTCACTGGAGTTCTACAGTCAATGACAATGATTTACCCTAAGGTCACTGAAGCCTTTTCATCTGCTCTATAGCTGAATTCATATCTGTCTCTAATATGTGTAAGCTCCTTAACAGCAGGGATTATCTCACTTCTGTTTGTATTTTTAATGCTTAGAATTCTGCTTGGCAGAAAGTCAACACTTAATAAATATTGCTCATTCCATCATTCAGTCAGTCAATAAGCATCTATTAAACTGTTACTATGTGCCAGGCACTTGACCAAACACCATGAAATACAAATACAAGTAGAAAGACAATCTTTGCCCAGAAGGGACTTAAATTCTTATGGGTGAAGACATCGCATAAAAGGATGCTGAAAGAGGAGTGGTAGCAAATGTACCCAGTGAGGTCACAACAAAGGAAGTCCTCAGGGGAGTGTGGAGATGAATTAGACATGGTTGACCAGGAAATTTCCTTAAATTGTTGTTCTGAGACGAGACATCCAAATGGATAAAGAGGTCAAAGGGATGGAACGTAATTACTGTTGAATTCTATCTAGGTCAAGAGTGAGACTTCAGGCTAAAGAGTTGAGACATGGTAGAGGGATCTGGATTGCAGCCTGAAAAGAAATAATTCAGTCTTTCATTCATCCTGGACTCCAAGTCTATTTCTGTATCACTGAGCCATGAATTTATAGCTAAATTGATACAATGGATATTGGATTAATATTCCATTTACTTTGTGAAGTCTAGATTCAACCTTATGTGGCACTTTTTACTCTTTCCTCTCCCTTTGATTAGAATTAATCCACAAGTCAATGTTCATTTTCTGTCCTATCTAACATTGAAATAATGATTTCATGGAAAAAAATATTTTCTTTTTCACAAAGAACACATTTCCTATTTAAACTATGGAATCAAAATAGAGTAAGAAAAAAACAACACAAAAGAAAATTTACATTCTCTCCTTGGCATGTTAGTTTATCATTCACTTTTAGAACTATCCCTGCTATCACTTCAAATGCTGTCTTTTTATGGAGCCAAATTAACAAAAGAAAATTGTGGGGCACTTGTCAGAGAAGGAAATGAGAAGATTGTTTTTTAAATATCCTTTTTCAATCACTGATTAAACAGAATTTTGTTTTTTCCCCACTCCCATTGGAGACAATGTTGTCCACCCTCCTCCTCCAGAATCACGTCTAACCAGTAATCCCCAAATGAGAAAAGCAATAGGCTTTGGAAAGAGAGACAGCCTGTCATTCGCCACTATTCATATCTACATTAATCTGGTTTTAATTTGCTATGGTTCCTCTAGACAGCTCGGGCCTAAGAGTTTTCATTTTTACTTGGAGAGGAATTCTAAATATGTTTGAATGTCAAATGGGGGAAAAGTTATAAGTTGTGTATGTCAAGGCAACAAACAGCTTTGGGAAGACTCTTTCCTGTGTGCTTTAGGGTGACTATATACATGTTGGCTTTATTGTTTTTAATTTGCACATCTTCAGTCTGTCCTTAAATTAGATGCAGGATCTTAATAATTTCACTGGAAACTCCAAGCCCAGATTTTGCTGTGTGAGGAAGTTTCTGAATAAGACATCAAGTTTCTAGCCATCAGAGGATAATTTATTGATACTTGTCAAAAGGAAGTATCAGTCTAACAGAAATCAAGACAAAAGGAATGCCTGATGAATTTCCTTTGAAGTGCCTTTTATAAAAGTCCTTGGTAATACATATTGATGAACTCCAAATTGTCTTGCCTGAAGGGAAAAGAAAGTAGACTGCTTTACACTGTCTTATAAATATTCATCAAAAGAACAAGACTTATGTTTCCAGGCGTGAGGTGAATGATTACGGTTGTATGATTGCCTTAGAATCTGGATAATTAGTAAAACAGCCCCTGACAGTTGGAGAATTTTAAACTCGGGTGTCTTGCTATTACTTCCTTTGGAATTGTAGATAGCTATCTTTGTACCAGAGGACCATAGATTTGGGGAGATGGATTGATACAATAATGCTCCATTTGTTAGTACCATCCACTTAGGGTTTGATTATTTGATCATTCAGAAAAATAATGTCAAAATGTTAGGTTGTTGTTGTTTATTTACTTTGTCTAGAATCTTTTTCAGCATCATGAAAGGAAGTCCTCTTTAGAATAAAAGTTGTTGTCTGAAGTTGTGGTATATGAATGTAATGGAATATTATTGTGCTGTAAGAAATGAGGAGCAGACAGATTTCATAATATCCTAGAGAGATTTATATAAATTGATGCCGAGTGAGGGGTGCAGGACCATAAGAATATTGTTTATAATCATAGACAAATTGCATCTATGATGACTAATTTTTAATATACTTTGCTCTTCTCAGCAATGCAAGGGTATCAGACAACTCCAAAAGACTCATGATGGAAAGGGCTCTCCACATCCAGAGAAAGAGTTACAAAGTCTGAATACAGATTGAAGCAAACTACTTGGTGTCTCTCTCTTTTTTGTTCTGTTTCTTTTTTCACATTGTTCATTCCATTGGTTATAATCCTTTACAAATTGACTGATGTTTACTGGGAGAGTATTTGGAGAACCTATATGGATTGCATGCCACCAAAGTGGGGAGTGAGAGAGGAGAGGTAGAGGCAGAAAAATTGGAACTGAAAGGCTTGTGAACGTTGTAAATTGAAAGTAAATTAATTAATCTTAAAAAGTTTTTTTTAAAAAAAACAAGAAAGTAAGATGGCTTCAGAGAAATAATTTTGACTTGGATTTGGAGAAACTAGGTTCAAATTCTTCCTCCTTGACTAACAAGTATGTGGTCTTAGGCAACTTTCATGTTTTCTAGGCTTGCTTCCTCATCTGGAAAATGCATAAGAGGTTGAATTGAATGGTCTTGAAGAACCTTTCCATTTCTAAATCAATTATTCAATAGCTCTTAAATTTTCCTGTAAGGAAAGAATGTGAAATGGGGGTGTCCAGGTGGAGCAGTGAATAGAGCACTGGTCCTGGAGTCAGGAGGACCTGAGCTCAAATCTAGCCTCAGAAACTTAACACAAAAATTAGTCGTGTAATCTTGGATAAGTCCCTTACCCCCAATCGCCCTCCAAAAAGAAAAAAAAAAAAGTGAAATGATAGGGCCGACCTCCCAGAGGAACTAGAACAAGTTTTTTTTGCTTAATTTACTTAAATTTACCCTCCTTTCTTGTATTTGCATTATTTTATTTTTATGTAAGTGTGGAGTGAAAAAACCCCATTCAAAATTTAATCAAGAACATATAGGTTTCTCAGGATAAAAACAGGAAATTTTTATTCTCTTCTCCTTTGGGAAGAGGGAAGTCCTTTCCCTGATGAATCAGGGAGAGGAGGCATATTAAAGAAGACAGAACAAGAATTTATACCCCAATGCAGTAAAGCCCCCTCCCATGGCTGTCCCTTCTCCCATTGGCTGTGAGGCAGGCTTCAAATCTGAGTGCAAAATCTCCTCTAATGATAAGGAACAAAGAAGTTCATCACTATCCCCTATTGGCCAGGAGGCAGGTAGGGAACCAGGGTATTGTTCATGTCCTTATTTGGCAAATGCTAAAGCGAGGGAGGGGAAAAGGTCACAAGCAAGGGTGGAAGCTAAAAAAAAAACCCTGAAAGGGCCTAATGCTGATGTGGCAGTATTAAAGAAGGGGGAAAACAGGGGGAAGAGGGAAGCTGAAACTCCAGCTTGCTCCTACAAGAAAA
Source organism: Petaurus breviceps papuanus (assembly GCF_028583685.1). Lineage (NCBI taxonomy): Eukaryota > Metazoa > Chordata > Mammalia > Diprotodontia > Petauridae > Petaurus > Petaurus breviceps. Next base: position 67,498 of record NW_027186963.1, on the reverse strand, counting down.
CTTATGGGCTGAGAAGTTTTCACTTTTTCCATTCATATACAACTTCTAGTAAAATGTGTATCTAGGTACTTAATAAAAATTCATTGGATTGGATGGTTAGATAACCAAAAAGTCAGTAGGTTGCTTCCTTGGCTTATTTAAAATAATTGATAGAGCTCCGGAACTTTGGGGGGAAAATACTTTCTGAACTGTATAGGGAAAAATATTCCCATCCAAGGCATTTGCCTTTACTGTTCAGAAACCACTACTGAGAGCCTTATAAAAGTATCCATGACATCACTTTTAGGCTATTTTACCATGTTTCCAAGGAACAAATTTCCCTTTAAAATACAAATGGAGGAAAATGAGAAGAACTAAGAAAAGTCCCAACAGCTACACATCTAAAATCACATTTCATTTGTCTTGCTAACCTAAATTTGTGCATTGTCAGTCACTGAAGTGGTCAAAAGTTAGGAGTGCTCAAGACCCCAAAATACCAGAATGTGGCATCCTGCCTAATGAATTTGACTCAAATCATCTCTCAGCCAAAAAACAAAATAAACAAAATTTATTAAAAGTTTATCATAATGGGTAGACTCTTAAGGAAGCCTCAGTATCTGTGATGCTTGCATTGGACAAGTGGGCCAGAATCATCTGACAGAGTGAGTCTGGGCTAGATCATTCTCCAGCATTCTCCTGGAGGCAAGATGGGTCTGATATACAGAAAGGTTATGGGAGGATTTAGGGGTGGTCTAGAGGAGAAGTTTGGGGATGTCTTCAGGAGGAGTCAAATTAGGTCAGACTCCAGTAATGAGAGATTAAGGGTAGGAAATAGCTGGAGACTACCTGGAGATGACAGACAGTGGTGGGCTAGGATAGTTTAATGCTGTATAGATATTTTGGGAGGATCAAGGTTGGGGGCTAGCTAGATAATGGAGGGTGAGGCTAGTAACAGAGATTTGGGCAGAGCCATAAGGGAAGGCTTATGGCCTCCGGCAAATATCTCAGATGTGAAGATTCAAGAAGAGGGTTCCCAGAGCCTGTACCTCATAATCACCACATTATGGTACTCTATAGGTCACCCACTGGCATTAGAGGAGAAATCTATTGGGGTTCAAAGATTTGTTGTATAGTAACAATCATTGAAAAATATACCTCTGAATATGAAATACAGTGAGCACAAGAAGTATTCATTTCTCTCACTGGGAAAGAAAAACAAATAAAGAAATGCTTATGAAAATGATCATGTCACATATATATTAGACATGTCAGGACAACAAATATTGGGTAACCATTGGCAAGCCATAAGACTTTTTCAAGTCTTGGTTTCTTCTTCTTTAAAATCAATAATACCTATAGTATCTATTATATTTCATATGATTGTTGTGAGACTCAAATGGGATGAGACATATAAAATGCTTCAAAACACTGAAGCCAAATGTAAATTCTGAAATTTTAATTGGAATTCAAATAGAAATTATTAATAACATTATTATTAATGATGTTTCTGGTTTTTTCATCTTTATGATCATTTGAGTTCAAATGAAAATAATCCTATGACAAATCACTGTTACATTGCTGTTCCTCTAAATTTAGTATTGCATGGACTATCACTTAACAAGTTGCTGTTTTTTTTAATCAAATGAAATTGTTGGGGTGAAACCTCAATTCCTGTAGACTCATGAAAAGTATCTTTGAAACAAGTCCAGTATCAAGCAGAATGATTACTTTTCTTATCTTCCCAAAATTTTTTGATTTCTTCTTCTAGGTACCAATACTTTGAGAGCTTTTTATTTCATACAGATTAGAAGTTTTAAGTTTTTGATATGGCAATATCTTTAAAATAATTCTCCTATTTTTGTCATTGATTGTTATGTTTGAATTATCATCAGTGTAATCACCATCATAATTAACGTTATTATTATCACTACTACCACTGCCACCACCACTGCCTACCACCACTACCATCATCGTGAATATTATTGCTACCTAGTAATGATTATATTGTTCAAGACTTTATCAGACTCATGTCGATTACTGAATAAGAGATCTTAGCTAAGAGGTGTAAGATATGAAGATAGTTTGTTGGAGGTCATAAAAGGAATTGGTCAAGATGACTTTAAAGTGCAAGAGGCCTGTAACATTAAAATTATGGCATAATGTAATCTTTTTTTAGTTTTAAGAAGAAATGACTTACAGGTTTAAGATGCTTACATGAAGATTCCCTGCAGGAGTTTCAGACTTACATTGATGTGCTCAATTTCTCTGGGATACAGTAAAATGATGGGATTGGGGAAAGTATCTTTAAAGTTCCTTCCAGCTGTAAATCCTGTGGTTCAATTACTTAATAGTTGATAAAATCAGATGGTTTGAATTATGGTAAGTGGTTCTATTCACTGTGCAAATTACTTGGGTTAAAATTGCGAAAGGAGACAATTTAGGGCCTGATTATGTAGGATATGAAAACCTATAACGTGTTATCAAGGAATATTTGGGAATTTTTCTTTCCCTGTGGAGATTCTTAGAAGGACAGACATCTATCTTCTTAAGCATGCTTAGTTATTACCCTACCTCCTGTCTAGAAGTTGACTTTTTGAGTCTCTATGAGTCTATAAATTGCTATGCCATCACTTCTTCAAAGTAGAGTGAGGCAAAATCACTATTCACATATTTTGCATCTCAATGAGCCATGTTACATATAGTTGATGGACTGAAATTGTGGGACAAACCTCTTCTTTTCTAACTCTACTCCAGGGGTCCTTGAGAATAGAGGTGATGTGTCACAACTCTATACATCCCTATAACATCTAACATTGACTCTACTCACAAAATAAATACTTTCTAAATATTAAATGAATGTATGAATGAATTCTTTCAAAAATACTGTGAATTTACTTTGTCAGTAGTTTCCTTTAACTGATTTGTCAATTCATTAATTAAATTCTGTACCCATTAGATTCTCAGCATTCTATTTGATAATTGTTTATAGATTGCTACTAATTAAAATTTAACTGTCTCAGTTTTTTTCCTTTTAAAATTAAATAAATAAGAAACCTGGATTTTTTTAAGTTGGAAAATGTGCCCTGGAAATGTCAGTATTAGGAATGTGATATTTGTTAGAGAGTAAAATAGAGAAGTGACAGTCAAACTCTATTTTGGTCTGATCAGCCAATTCAAAGTTTGAATTTCCTGGAGTATATTATTTCTTTTGACATGCCAAGGGACTGCTATGAATGTGCTAAAGAGTCAGCTTATCCCTTGATCCATAACACCCTTTTCAGTGCCCTTATGTGCACATTCACAATTTATAAAAAGACTGTAGGGTTATAAAAAAGGGATAGATCATTCACCATGTTGCATATATTAAAAAGCACGGCTGTTGATAGAAAGTTAATTTGTGGTTTAATACTTAGCTAAAGACAATGAATAAAAGGATTACTTTGAGACTAGGGAATTCTTAGTTCTAAAATATGATATACCATGTCAAGTACATACCTTTGTGAAGGTCAGTGTTTAGATCCTATCTCTGCCATATCAGGAATTTTATATTCACTTCAGTTAATAATGTCAAGTATATACTATGGCTTGTGTGGACATGTTAAATGTTTCGCCCAAGGGAAGATCACTTATGGAGAGGGATAGGAGATAGAAGTGACCAAGAGATTGTTTTCAATTATATGTATATCACTACTAGCTCCAAATTCCTTGACACTGTGAAATGGTTCAACACTAGAACCTTATTTGATTTTATCAGCAAAAATGACACTGAAGTGTCATTACATATGATTTGCTGCTGTATTCTAAGCACAATGGGCCTTTATTACCTGACTTGCAGTTTTAAAAAAATCACATATTTTGTCTTTACCTCCAACCCCCCAGAATGTTATGTCCTTAAGATGAAAGACTCACTTGTTATTTTTGTCTAACCTAAGCATTTAACACAAGGATATTAAGTGCCTAATAAAGGTTTGTATTCATTGATATCATTGATGTACTAATTTTGCAGATACTATATACAAACACATATGTATGTAGGTATGCATGTATGTATATCTGTTTATTTTTGTAAATATATAAAATGTGAAAAGAAAGAAAATTATTTCACCAAGGTAAGATATTGGAACTAGAATCAGGGAGACCTGAATTCAAATCAAACCTCAGATATTTACTAGTTTTATGACACTGAGCAAGTGACTTAATCCCTTCCTGCCTCAGTTTTCTTCTGTAAAATGAGGAAAATAGTGGCATTTTCTTCCCATAGTTGCTGTGAGGATAGAACCATAAATCACTATATAAATGCTAATGTTTTATTATTAGCTATAACTGTTAACATATAAAAATTGAACAATCAATATATGTATTATATTAACATGTTATAGCTATATGCATATTTTCATCAATTTGAATAGAAATACAAATAACATTGACAAACTTACCCTGCAATAACAGCCAGATGTAATTCTCCTTTCCATTTACAAGTATGAAAAGAAACATAGGTAAAGGTGTTTAAGATTATATTAAGGATGGGGCAGCTAGGTGGTTCAGTAAATAGAGCATCAGTCCTGGAGTCAGGAGGATCTGAGTTCAAATGTCACCTCAGACACCTAACACTTACTAGCTGTGTGGCCTTGGGCAAGTCACTTAACTCAAATTTCCCTGCCTTCCCTCCTCCAAAAAGAAAAAAAAATATTCTATTGCGAAAAAAGTGGAACATAAAATTCAATTTTATATCTAAGTATTCCAGTGACCTATCAACTACTATTCTAATTTCTGAAACCTTTCCATATCCTGCACCTCAGCCTTCATGTACCATAATATCTCACAGAAGATGTATCTTTTGTTTTGTCTAATTGACTTAGGTCTCATTTCAACCTATTGTAAAAATGGATTAAACCTGACTTCAAATCTTTTAAATACACCTCAGTGGTATATTTCTAAATAATCTTGAGTGGACTCTACTTGTTACACTTCACATATGCTCAAGTTTTCTGGTTATTTATTCCTTGTAATTCCCTTTTAATTTTGCTTCTAAATTTACAAAGTGAGAAAATATATTTTACAATTCCAATAAATAAATAGAAAATTAGGCAGGAGCAGATAGAGAGATAGAGGATTAACAGAAATGGCCAAGTTCATAGTGGTTGAGAAAAAATCTGTAACTCCAGAGTTCTGATTGCAAAGAGGAAAATAAAAGGAGAAGAAGATAGATAGGCTTCTGGATTGGGCTAGTAGAAGAGGAGGAGGGGAAGGTATTGTTCCAAAAATAGATTACAAGTTTTTATCTCATTCCCTTTCTTTTTCCTTTTAATAAGTGGAGTATAAAGTAAGACAAAGAAAAGAAACAAAAATATTTTTTTAATCTCAATATTTGCAATCATTATTGTGATGTGTATGAGCTCAGACTAATTGGAAGAGAGGGGAAGAAAGGATTAAAAAGATGCAACAATACATGACATACATACCATTAATATGTAGAGATTCACACTAAATCAAAATGAGGAGTGGGAACTATTATATTTTTAGCCAAATAAAAATGTCAGGAGGAGAGGGGTACTGATTTAAGACTAGGAAATAAAGTTTAAAAAAAGACATATTTTAATAAGGCAAGCATGGAAATCACATTTTTTTTTAAAGTGTAGTTGTGGGGGGGCAGGTAGCACAGCGAGTAAGAGCACCGGCTCCAGTGTCAGAACGACCTGGAGATCGAATCCCGGGCTCAGACACTTAGCACCCACCCAGAAACACCTGGCCGTGTAACCTTGAGCAAGTTACTTAACCCCAATTGCTTAGGGGCGGCCAGGTGGCTCAGCAAGTAAGAGTACCAGCTCCAGTGTTGGGAAAACCTGGAGATCAAATCCCGGGCTCAGACACTGAGCACCACACCCAGAAATAACTGGCCGTGTAACCTTGAGCAAGTTACTTAACCCTGATTGCTTAAAAAAAAAAATAAAAAGTGTAGTTGGCCAAGATGGTGGAGTTAAGGGAGAATTCTAGGAGAACTCTCCCAACATTCCAGTCCAAATAACTTTAAAATAATGCATCAAATAGAATTCTAGAGTGCCATAAACAATAGGAAAAGTAAAACATCTTATCTGTCCCCCTAAAACAAGTTAAAATGTTGGCAGCAGAGAATATTTATGACAGTGGAGTGGGGACTTACCAGGAGTACAGCAGAGTGTACACAACACCAGCTCTGGATCTTGAAGGAGACAGGAGTAGTAAAAGTACTAGCACCAATAACAGTATTAGCACAACACACTGCCCAGAGAAAGTAAGACAATTAGAGATAAAGAGGCTGCAGAGAAGCCCGGGTGGACAATAGGTACAGGACTTGGCACTGTTTGACAACTCCATTGCCCATTATTGAGTCCTGAGTATCAAACTGAGAGTGGAGAATAGTGCTTGTGGTCACTAATGAGCAGAATCAGGGGCCCTAAATTCTATTTACAGTTGCAGATTACAATTTACAATTTAAAAATTACAAATTACAATTTCTGATTACAGAAAGAGCAGGACCTGTGGTTTTTTTTTTCAATTCCAGTGTGTAGAGGAGTGATAGCATTCATAATCTCAACGGAGCAGGGGCCATTCTTGGGTGAAGATAAGATTTTGGACCAGGAGACCATGATTAAACCCCTCTTCATATGACAACACTTTGGAAGCATCCAAAACTTACAGGTTCCCCAGGATTACTGTAAAAAAGCCTGAAGCTTTCGACATTTACCTCCCTACCTCTCCATACTCTAGATGTGAGCAGAGCACAACTCTAAAATAAAGCTCTAAATGAAGAAATAGACTTGAAAAAGGAAAAAAATGAAAAGAAATTATTCTGATCATAGAAAGCTACTTTAGTTACAGGGATGATCAATACAGAAACTCAGAAGAAGACAATATATCTACAAGCAAAGTTTCAAAGAAAAAAATATTAATAGACAAAAGTGTAACAAGAAGTACTTTTGAGCTAAAAAAAATTAAAAGAACAAAATAACTTTAAAATCAAATAAAAGAGGTATTAGAAAATTTTAAAAAGCAATCAAAATCAAAGCAATGAAAGAAAATTATGAAAAAAATGACATCTTGGTAAAAAAGGCACAAAAATAATGAAAAACAAGTCTTTAAAAACAGAATTGGCCAAATAGCAAATGATACAAACCTTCACTAAAGAAAATAAATCCTTGAAAAGCAGAATTAGTCAGATGGAAAAGGAGATTAAAAAAAACTCACTGAAGAAAATAATTTGTTAAAACTTATTGTTGGTTAAGTAGAAACCAATAACTCCATGAGACATGAAGAAACAATAAAACAAATCTGAAAGTATGCACAAAAACAAGAAAATGTGAAATAACTCAAAAAAATACTACTTGCTTTGAAAAGAGAAAATGGAATCAAATTTTACCTGAAAAAAGATTTTAAAGACTAAATATTATATTATGAAAATTATAGGTGAAAAATGCCCAGATATTTTAAAGTCATAGAGCATATAGAAATTAAAAGAATAAACTGATTACTTCCTGAAAAAAGATTCCAAGATAAAAGTTTATTTTTGTTCTTCCAGAATTTATTTATTTTTTAGTTTTCAACATTCATTTCAACAACATTATAAGTTATAAAATTTCTCTCCATTTCTCCCCTACTCCCCATCCCAAGATGGCAAGAATACTGAATACCCCTTCCCCCATTCTTCTCTCTCTTATTTGTCCCCAATACCCTTCCTTCCCTCCTTTCCCCTTACTTTTTTGTAGGACAAGATGGATTTCTATACCCTATAGTCTGTATATCTTATTTCCCAGTTGCTTATAGAAACAATTTTTTAACATTTGTTTTTAAAACTTTGAATTCCCTTCTTCCTTCCTCACCCACTCCCACTGGGAAGGGAAATAATTCAATATAGGTTATACATGTTATGCAAAACATTTCCATAGTAGTCAAATTGTGAAAGACTATGTTTCACTCCATCCTATCATGCCCCCCCTTTTATTCTATTTTCTCTTTTGAACCTTTCCTTTTCAAAAGTGATTGCTTCTGATTACCCTTTCCCCCAATCTGCAATCCCTTCCATTATCCCCCCCATTATCCCCTTATACCCTACTTTCCTGTAGGTTAAGATACTCAATTGAGAGTGTATGTTATTTCCTCCTTAAGCCAATTCCAATGAGAGTAAGGTTGATTCATTCTCTTTCACCTCCCTGCTCTTCCCCTCCATTGTAACAGCTTTCTCTTGCCTATTTTATGTGAGATAATGTACCCTATTCTATCTCTCCCTTTCTCCTTCTCCCAATATATTCCTCTCTCACACCTTAATTTTATTTTTTAGATATCATCCATTCATATTCCACTCATGTATACATATATACACATAAATATATACATGCAAACACCTATACATTATTTATATATATATGTATACACACATACATACATACACACATACACACATACACATATGTTCCCTTCAACTATCTTAATGCTAAGAAAAGTCTTATGAGTTACAAATATCATCTTTCCATGTAGGAATGTTACCAGTTCAAATTTACTAAGTGTGTAATGATTTCTCTTTCCTGTTTACTTTTTCAAGCTTTTCCTGGTTCTTTTATTTGAAAGTCAAATTTTCTGTTCAGCTCTAATCTTTTCATCAAGAATGCTTGAAAGTCCTCTATTTCATTGAATGACCATATTTTCCCCTGAACATTATACTCAGTTTTGTTGGGTAGTTGATGTTTACTTTTTATCCTAGCTCTTTTGACCTGCAGAATATAATATTCCAAACCCTTCAATCTCTTAATGTAGAAGCAGCTAGATCTTCTGTATCCTAATTATGTTTCCACAATACTAAAATTGTTTTTTGTTGACTGCTTGTAATATTTTCTCCTTGACCCACTGAACTCTGGAATTTGGCTATAATGTTTCTAAGAATTTTCTTTTTGGGAGCTTTTTTTCAAGAGTTGATCAGTTAATTCTTTCTATTTCTATTTTACCCACTGTTTCTAGGATATCAGAGCAAATTTCCATGATAATTTCTTAAAAAATGATGTCTTGGATCTTTTTTTTATCATTGCTTTCAGGTGGTACAATAATTTTAAAATTATCTCTCCTGGACATATTTTTTTAGGTCAGTGGTTTTTCCAATGAAATATTTCACATTGCCTCCTATTTTTTTCATTCTTTTGAATCTGTTTTTTAGTATATTGATTTCTCATAAAGTCATTAGATTCCATTTGCTCCAGTCTAATTTTGAAGGAATTATTTTCTTCAGTGAGAATTTGAACTTTCTTTTCCATCTGGTCAATTTTGCTTTTTAAGGCATTCTTCTCCTCATTGTTTTTTTGGACCTCTTTTACCATTTGATTAGTCTATTTTTTAAAGGTGTTTTCTTCAGTATTTTTTGGGGTCTCCTTTAGCAAGCTGTTGACTCATTTTCATGATTTTCTTGAATCACTCTTATTTCTCTTCCCAATTTTTTCTCCATTTCTCTTACTTGATTTTCAAAATCCTTCTTGAGCTTCTCCATGGCCTGTTAACAATTCATACTTTTCTTGGAGGCTTTTGATGCAGGTGTTTTGACTTTTCTGTGTTTTTCTGGTTCTGTTTTGATGCTTTTTGTCTTCAAAAAAGGATTCTACTGTCTGATTGTGCTTCCTCTGCTCATTTTTTTCAGCCAATTACTTGACTTTTGAGCTCTTTGCCATGATAGAACTCTGCTTCCAGAGTGGAAAGTGCTGTGTCCCAAATTTCTGGGGTTTTGTGCAGCTGTTGTCAAAGGTGTTTTTCCAGGCACTTGCCTCCAAACTGTGAGGAGGACTTTCCACAGTCTCAAAAGCTCTGCCATGTGAGAGCTCCTCACCCCAGGACCACCACCCAACAATGCGACCCAGATCTAAGCAGGGCAAAGCAAGAGAATCTTGCCTCAGTGATTTCAGAGAGATTCCTGCAAATGCCCTCTGGACAGTAACTTGCCCCCCTATGATCTGTAGGCCTGGAGCCAGAAGCAACAGCAATGTGAGCAGTTGTAGCCACTATCATATCCACTGCCCCAGGGGCAGGGGCTGGACCACACTCTTCTCTCACTCAAGATCAACAGGGTTCCCCACTGAAATTTTACTTTCTCTTTGGCAGGTATGAGTTGAGAAGTCTGGAAACCACCACAGCTGCCAGTGATTCACTCTCCTGATGTCTCCTCTAGTCAGTCTATGCCTCTGGTCTGGGCTAACATGGCTCACATGGGACTGTGCTTGGCTCCCAGCCCAATGTGATAGACTGTCACTTTGTGGGTTCTGTAGTGCTAAAATTTGTTTAGAGTCATATTTTACAGGTATTGGAGGTGGTTGGAGCAGGAGTTCAAACAAGTTCTTGCTTTTACTCTGTCATCTTGAATCCACCCCTGATACTTGTAATTCTTTTTTAAAAGTGTATCACTAATAATAAATCTAGAAGGAATATGCATAGAAAGAGGGCATACATATAAAATGCATTTGAGAGAATGGCATAAAAAAAGTAAGGAATGAGAAATGGGAGTGTGATGGGTACAGAAGGGAGAGTAATATAGAATTGTGTGAATTATTTCACATGGATAGCTGTGAAAGATCTATTACGATGGAGAGGGATGATGGGAGGGTGGCTGATGAGCATTGCTTGAACCTTACCCTCATCAGTATTGACTCAAAGAGAAAATCATACATATAATCAGTTACATCTAGAAGTCTGTCTTACCTCACAGGGAAGTAGGAGGGAAGGAGATCAAAAAAGTGAAGGGGAGTGGGGAATGACAGAAGGGAGGGCAGATCAGGGTAGGTAGAAGCAAAACACTACTGAGGAATCAATTATTTCCTCATAGATCTTATCCCATGGACCTCTTCTTATATTGTGCCTTATTATTATAAATATCAGTTCCTGCAGCTGATACAGAGGATATTGCCTCATGGTAGGAATCCTATGTCCATGTCCATGATTATGCAATCTTATTGATCTTTTACACATACATATTTTTTTAAATTAAATTTTATGTTTATTTTTAGTTTATAGCATTTATTTATTTTTTTTAACTTTAATTTATTAATTTGTTTGTTTCCTTTTAGTTTACAGGATTCAATTCCACAATTTCTTGAATTTCACATTTTGTCCCCCTCCCTCCCCTCCCCCCATGGCGGTTTATTATCAAGTATAAGATCTGTAAATACTTTCACATTATACAATGGTCAGGTTATAAGGATGGATTGTACCAGCTGGAATGAAAAATGGTAAAGAGGACATAAAATCAAATAAGAGAACGAAAAAGATCAGGTATTTTGCTTCCACCTGGATATAAATTTAGTTCTTTCTAGTTCTTTCTTTGGATGCACGTTTTTCTCTCCATTATGCGTCTTTTGGGATTGACTTATATCCCTGTATTGTTGAGAAGAGTCCAGTCTATCAAAGTTGGTCATCACACATACGTTGTGTCTGTAATTGTGTACAAATTCCTCCTGGTTCTACTCTTCTCACTCAGCATCAGTTCTATTAAGCCTCTCCAGGTAAATATGAAGACCGCCTGCTCCCCGTTTCTTATGGCACAATAGTATTCCATAACATGCATATACCACAACTTGTTCAGCCATTCCCCAATTGATGGGCACCCCCTTAATTTCCAATTCTTTGCCACAACAAAAAGAGCTGCTATAAACATTTTTGTACATATGGGTCTTTCTCCCATTTCTATGATCTCTTTGGGGTATAACCCTAGGAGTGGTATTGCTCGATCAAAGTGTATGAAAGTATTTATAGCCCTTTGGGCATAATTCCAGATTGCTCTCTAGAAAGGCTGGATCAGTTCACAACTCCACCAACAATGCATTAGTGTTCCAGTTTGCCCACATCCTCTCCAGCATTTGTCATTTTCCTGTTTTGTCATCTTAGCCAATCTGACTGGTGAGATGTGGTACCTCAGAGTTGTTTTGATTTGCATTTCTCTAATCAATAGTGAATTAGAGCATTTCTTCATGTGCTTATAGATAGCTTTAATTTATTTTTCCGAAAACTGCCTGTTTATATCCTTTGACCATTTATCAATTGGGGAATGACTTGTATTCTTATACATTTGACTCAGTTCTCTGTATATTTTAGAGATGAGTCCTTTGTCAGAGACATAGGTTGTAAAGATTCTTTCCCAATTTCCCACCTCCCTCTTAATCTTGGTTACATTGGCTTTATTTGTACAGAAACTTTTCAATTTCATGTAGTCAAAATTATCCATTTTACATTTTATAATGTTCTCTAATTCCTGTTTCATCATAAAGTCATTCCCTCTCCACAAGTCTGATAGGTAAACTATTCCTTGTTTTAGCAGACTGCTTACAGTATTAACCTTTATACCTAGATCATGAACCCATTTAGACTTGATTTTGGTATATGGTGTTAGACAATGGTCTATGTCCAGTTTCTGCCATACTATATTCCAGTTTTCCCAGCAGTTTTTGTCAAACAGTGAGTTCTTATCCCAAAAACTAGGGTCTGGGGGTTTATCAAAAAATACATTACTGTAGTCGTTGACTTCTGAATCTCGTGTGCCTAATCTATTCCATTGATCCACTTCTCTATTTCTAAGCCAGTACCAGGTACTTTTGATGACTGCTGCTTTATAGTACAGATTGAAATCTGGTAAAGCTAGCCCACCTTCCCTAGCATTTTTTTTTCAATAATTCCCCTCATGTTCTGGACCGTTTATTCTTCCAGATGAATTTTGTTACTATTTTTTCTAACTCTATAAAGTAGTTTTTTGGTAAATTAATTGGTATGGCACTAAATATATAATTTAATTTAGGTAAAATTGTCATTTTTATTATATTAGCTCGACCCAGCCATGAGCATTTGATATTTTTCCAATTAGTTAGATATGACTTTATTTGTGTGAAAAGTGTTTTGTAGTTATGATCATACAGGTCCTGGGTTTGTTTTGGCAGGTAGATTCCCAAATATTTTATAATGTCTACAGTAACTTTAAATGGGATTTCTCTTTCTACTTCTTGCTGTTGAATTTCATTGGAAATATATAGGAATGCTGAAGATTTATGTGGGTTTATTTTATATCCTGCAACTTTGCCAAATTTATTTATTGTCTCAAGCAGTTTTTTACTTGATTCTCTAGGATTCTCTAAGTATATCATCATATCATCTGCAAAGAGTGATAGCTTGGTCTCTTCTTTGCCTAGCTTGATTCCTTTGATTTCTTTTTCTTCTCTAATTGCTACTGCTAACATTTCTAGTACCAGATTGAATAAGAGGGGTGATAGTGGACACCCTTGTTTCACCCCTGATCTTATAGGAAATGCTTCCAGCTTCTCCCATTACATATAATACTTGCTGATGGCTTTAAATAGATGCTACCTATTATTTTAAGGAAGGCTCCATTTATTCCTATACTTTCTAATGTTTTTAATAGGAATGGATGTTGTATTTTGTCAAAAGCCTTTTCTGCATCTATTGAGATGATCATGTGGTTTCTGCTAGTTTTATTGTTGATATGATCAATTACACTGATGGTTTTCCTAATATTAAACCATCCTTGCATTCCTGGAATAAATCCTACCTGATCAAAGTGTATTATTCTTGAGATAAGTTGCTGTAGTCTTTTGGCTAGTATTTTATTTAGAATTGTTGCATCTATATTCATGAGGGAGATTGGTCTATAATTTTCTTTCTCTGTTTTATCTCTTCCTGATTTAGGTATCAGTACCATATTTGCGTCATAAAAAGAATTTGGTAGGACTCCTTCTTCACTAATTTTACCAAATAATTTGTAGAGTATTGGAATCAATTGTTCTTTAAATGTTTGATAGAATTCACTAGTGAATCCATCTGGCCCTGGAGATTTTTTCCTAGGAAGGTGACTGATGGCTTGTTCAATTTCTTTTTCTGAGGTGGGATTATTTAAGTAATTTACTTCCTCTTCAGTTAATCTGGGCAACTTGTATGTTTCTAAATACTCATCCATTTCCCTAAGATTGTCAAATTTATGTGCATACAATTGGGAAAAATAATTCCTAATTATTGTTTTGATTTCCTCTTCATTGGAGGTAGATTCACCCTTTTCATTTTTGATACTCATAATTTGGTTTTCTTCTTTCTTTTTTTTTATCATATTGACTAAGGGTCTATCAATTTTGTTGGTTTTTTCATAAAACCAGCTCTTGGTTTTATTTATAAGTTCAATAGTTTTCTTAATTTCGATTTTATTAATCTCTCCTTTAGTCTTCAATATTTCTAGTTTAGTATTTAATTGGGGATTTTGAATTTGTTCTTTTTCTAGGTTTTTTAATTGCATGCCCAATTCATTGAGCTCCCTTTTCTCTAATTTAATCACGTATGCACTCAGGGATATAAAACTTCCCCTAAGAACTGCCTTTAATGTATCCCACAGATTTTGGTATGTTGTCTCATTATTATCATTCTCTTGAATGAAATTACTGATTGTTTCTATAATTTCTTGTTTGACCCACTCATTCTTTAGGATTAAATTGTTTAATTTCCAGTTAGTTTTTAGTCTGTATTTCCCTGGCACTTTATTGCATATAATTTTTATTGCATCGTGATCTGAGAACGATGCGTTTAATATTTCTGCCTTACTGCATAGAATTGTGAGGTTTTTATGACCTAGAACATGGTCAATTTTTGAGTATGTGCCATGAACCGCTGAGAAGAAAGTATATTCCTTTTTATCCCCATTCAGTTTTCTCCAGAGATCTATCATACCTATCCTCTCTAAAATCCTGTTCACCTCCTTAACTTCTTTCTTGTTTATTTTGAGGTTGGATTTATCAAGTTCAGATAGGGGGAGATTAAGGTCTCCCACTAGTATAGTTTTGCTATCTATTTCTTCCTCTAATTCCTTTAGCTTCACCTCTAGGAATTTGGAAGCTACACCACTTGGTGCATACATGTTAAGTAGTGATATTGCTTCATTCTCGATGGTGCCTTTTAACAGGATATAGTTTCCTTTCTTATCTCTTTTAATTAGGTCAATTTTTGCATTTGCTTTATCTGAGATAAGGATTGCTACCCCTGCTTTTTTACTTTAGCTGAGGCATGATATATTTTACTCCAACCTTTTACCTTTACCTTGTGTGTATCCCTCTGTTTCAGATGTGTTTCTTGTAAACAGCATATTGTAGGATTATGATTTCTAATCCATTCTGCTATCCGTCTCTGTTTTATAGGAGAGTTCATTCCATTCACATTTACAGTTATGATTGTTATCTGTTTCTTTCCCCTCATCCTATTCCTGCCCCTGTTAATGTTCATATTTTTCCTCCCTTCTCCCTTCCCCCCCTTAATAGTTTTCCTTTTGACCACCGCCTCCCTCAGTGTTCCCTTTTCGGCCCCCCTTCCTTTTCCTCCCCTTTTCCCCTTACTACTTACCTCTCTACAAACCACTCCCACCCCCGTTTTGTAACACTTTCCCCCTCCTACTACCTGTAGGATATTGTTATACTTAATGAGGTATGCTATTTTTTCTTCGCATCAAGAATGACAGGAACAGATCTTATGCGAAGCTTCTCTCCCTCCCCTCTTTCCCTCTAAAATGATGTGTGTTCTCCTTGTTTACCTTTCTAAGTCACTGTTGCTTCTCGTAATTGGAGGTTGAATTTTCCATTGAGTTCTGGCTTTTTTATCAAGAAGGTCTGGAACTCTGTTATATCATTGAATGACCATCTCTTTGCCTGGAAGAATATGCTCAGTCTCGCTGGGTATGTGATCCTTGGTTGTAATCCAAGCTGTTTTGCCTTCCTGAAAATTGTATTCCACTGCCTCCGATCTTTCAGTGTGGAGGCTGACAAATCCTGTGCAATCCTCACTGTGGACCCTTGATATCTGAATTGTTTGTTTCTGGCCGCTTGAAGTATTTTCTCTTTTATCTGGTAGTTCTGGAGTTTGGCCACAACATTTCAAGGATTTTTCAGTTTGGGATCTCTTACAGCAGGTGTCCGGTGGATTCTGTCGATTTCTATTTTCCCCTCAGGTTCAAGTATCTCAGGGCAGTTTTCCTTAACAAGCTCTTGGAGAATGTTGTCCAGGCTCATTTTTTCTTCCTAATTTTCTGGTAGGCCTATGATTCTCAGATTATCTCTCCTGGATCTGTTTTCTAGGTCAGTTATTTTTTCTTTGAGGTATTTTACCTCTTTTCTAATTTTTCATTTTTGTTGTTTTGCTTGGCTACTTCTTGGTTCCTCATAGAGTTATTTGTTTCCATTTGTTTAATTCTGGTTTTTAGCAAATAATTTTCCTTGGTTAATTTTTGAAGCTCCTTTTCCATATCATACACTTTTGTTTTTAGAGAGATGTTTTCCTCATTATAATGCTTTTTGAATTCTGCTATTTTTGTTTTGAGAGAATTATTCATTTTCTCTTCTATCTCTCTCATTTTGCTTTCAAAGTTCCTTTTGATCTCATCTAGGAGAGCCTTCTGTGCTTGGGATCCATTCCCTGTTGAAATTTCAGCTGTGGGTGTGGAGTCCACATTGTCTCCCTCTGAGGTTGGTTCCTCCCTCTGAGGATAGTAGGACTCTAGAGTCTTTGTCTTTGTAGTCTGCTTTCTACCCATTTTGAGGCAGGGTCCTAACCACGCCCTTCCTCTAGGATCCCAAGCCTTTACTGTAGAGGGTTTTGCCCTGGACAATAGTTACTATATTTTCAGGGTCAGGGTGGGGTTTGGAGCAAGTGGGGTTCACTCTGTCATCCTTGTCTTTGGAGGTCCTGAAAGGGGCTTTTTTAAAAAAGATTTCTGTGCTATGATGTGGTAGCCCCAGGAGTGTTTGCTGTCCAGTATAGGGGCCCCTGTGTTTGCTTCTTACCTTGCTCTTTCCAGTCCCAGCCCTTTGGTGATAGGCCTGGCAGTGGACCTTGTGGTTGGTGGGAAGACTTGCCCTGGGAGTTGATCAGGCCCCTTCCTGGCCTGCGTCTGCGCGCAGCCACGCCTTCCCGGCCCGCGTCCACCACCCGGCCTGCGACCACCGCGTCGCAGCGCCAGTGCCACCGCCGCCGCCACGCCTTCCCGCGCAGGCCACAGCACCGTCGTCGCCGCCGCACGCGCCTTCCCGGCCTGTGTCTCCACACATATTTTTTTGACATTTATCTCAGAATTCCTTCCCTGAGTTCACCATCTCTCACTCTTTTGTGTGTCATTATTTTCCAGGTACTTTGATTCCTTTTCTACTGAGACAGTAATCTCCTTACCACATCTTTTTAGATAATAGACATTGGAAGGTCTCCATCTCCAATTATACAATATATCTATTTTCACCTAAGAACATTCATCACCAGTGCCTGTTACACTGCTAAAGTAAGATTTTCCCTTTTCTTCCCCTCATTTACAATCTTACCCTTTGCCTTCTTAGTAATTCTACTATGGCTTTTCTTCTTTCTCAAAGACTAAAGAAATTAATTTTCTTTCATTCTTAAGCTTTGACTGATTTATAGCACTCACACAACCTCTTCTATCTCCTCCTCCTCCATTTGCCATTCTATTTTGTAGTCTTAACCCAAGCTACCAAAACAAAATTATTCACCTCTAAGTGTGGAGTAGTGAGGTTTTCTCCACTATAACTTCTATTTGATTTTTGGTTTTTTGTCCCTTTGTGTATATTTAGAATTAAAGCTCTTAATACTATATCTGTTTTTCCTTTGCTGCTGCTGTTGTTGTATTTGTTTACCCTTCTTTTATTTCTCCTTTTAGGTTCTTGAGAAATAATTTGTTCAAGTGTGTATAAGGAATAACAATTTGAGAGTTGAATTGAGTATAGACAAGAATGGAAAAAATTTTTTAAAGCAATTGGCATTAACTTGCTCAAGGTTACGCGGCTAGTTATTTTGTGTGGGGGCAAGTATCTGAGGCCGGAACTGATCCCATTTCTCCCGACCCAGGGTGGTACTCTTTCTCACTGTGCCACTTGGCTGCCCCCAAGAATGGAGATTTTTTTGATTCAGAAATGACTAGAAAGCTATTGAAGCAATCCAGGTATGAGGTGATAGAGGGTTGAGTCAGAATGGTAATGGTAAAGAAAAAGAAAGGTGTAAATATATAAAATAATAATTGACTCTTAAAGACAGAGAATGGATGGGGCATCTAGGTGGTGCAGTGAATAGAGCACCCGCCCTGGATTCAGGAGGACCTGACTTCAAATCCTTCTTCAGACACATAACACTTGGGCAAGTCACTTAACACCAATTGCCCTGCCTTCCCCCCTTAAAAAAAAGACAGAGCATGGTTGAGAGCAAGGAATAAATTAAAGAGAGAATGTTGAAAAAAAATAGATGTAGGGATTGTAGCAGTTGATCATCTGGATGCATTTAATAATGCAGGGTTGCTCTTCAAAATTTGAAGATAATAGCTAGCATGCATATTCCTTTTTTTATTTGTTAACCTATTTTATTTCATTTGGGCAAGCATTTACATTCTTCATGTAAACTTCACTTTTACTTGTCAGTGATGATATATCTCAACACAATAGAATTCCACTTTTATCAAATAGGTACAATTAATGTACAAATAAAGCCTTTGGTTATAACTGGAAATATCCATAACTCTGTCACCCTTCTCCATTCCAAGAGATAGGAGGCATGTTTTGTATTCTTAAAAGGCATTGATTGCTATATTTCACAATGTTCAGAAGGTTTTTAAAAACTTTTTCATTCTCTTATTATAGTTTGTTAACCAGATAAATTATTTTTGAGAAGTCTACTTAATTAATTCCTAAAATTCTGCAAAATTTTTCTGTTATTATTTCTATGATTCTTTATTAAATTTGGGGGTACTAAATTTTTATTCTCTTCTTTTATTATTTTTTGGCTTTTTGGAGGGGGGAAGCTAGGGCAACTGGGGTTAAGTGACTTCCCCAAGATCACATAGCTAGTCAGTGTTAAGTGTCTGAGGTCATATTGGAACTCAGGTCCTTCCCACTCCAGGGCTAGTGCTCTATTCACTGTGCCACCTACCTGACCTTCTTATTCTTAACTACTACAAAAATTACCAACATTTTTAATTTTCCCTTTATCTTTCAGCTTCTTGGAAGTATATATCTAATAGAGGCATTCCTATATAGAAGGATAAATTCAGTTTATTTGAATTTCTAGCATTATTCCAAGAAATTATTCCAAGAGCTCAACATTGTGCATAGTTTCAATAATGGCGAAACCAATTCATAGATCTATGAATGGTGCATGAGTCTGTCTGTATATGTATATCCCTCTCAACACTGCTTTTACTTTTTGTTACCTTTACAATTTTTTCACTGTTAGCTAAAACTTCATAGTTGTTTTAATTTACATTTTTTCTTATTAGTGATTCTGTTTTTTTTTTCATTTTCCAATTGCTCACTTTTCTGTTTTAATATATACCTGTTCATATAGTTTGATATTTAGCTTGGGGATATGTCTTGTTATTATATTTTTCTACTCATTTCATATATATGAGATATCAGAATCCTAGAAGATATGTTTTCAGCCAAGATTTCATTCTAGTTGGCTATCTCTTTTCATTTTTGATGCTTTGGTTTTTGTAGCAGAAGCTTTTCACTATTATTAGAAGAAAATTTTCTCTTTTCTCCTCTGTCATCAGATTGATCCGTTGTAAAGAATTCTCTTGAGTCATAATTGTGAAAAGCACTTCCTTTCAATGTCTTTTGGTTGTTATCTTTTTAATGGTGTTATCATCTATTTTTAGATCTCAGATGTACTTGAAATTTAAGGTGGTACATGATAAAATATTTTGGTCAAAACCTAGATTTTTTCCAACTTGCCTTCCAGTTTTTACAGCAGTTTTTGGTAAATAAGGAGTGCTAAAACCACTTTGATTTTTTTTAATGGGGGAGGAAAGAATTGAACAATGAGCACTAGGATCCTAATTAAATGCTGCTGTTTCTTACTTCTCTGGTGTGTTCCATTAATACGTTTTCTTAGTTTTAATAAGATAATTATTTTAGTGATTATTCACATTTTTATTTTACAATTCAAAATATGGTAATGATATTTTCTCTTCAATCCTCAATTGTGAAAAAAAAATATTCCTAACCTTTTATTTCTACAAAAGAAATGAAATTTTGCTCAGCACTGTTACATAGTCTCTTTGGTAATTTAAAAGGAATGAAAGAAAAATTCAAAGATAATTCCCAAAATATCTTCAGACCAAAAATGAGCTCTATATTTACTTTTTTCCCTACTTGTATAAATGATGTTTTGTAGTTGTGTTCATATAAATAATGTGTATTGGTAAGATAGCTTCCTGCTTTGTATAGATTTGAAACTTGTTTTATTTTTAAATACATTTTTATTAGTTACTGATCTTTCTTAGTATTTTTAGAGAAGAAAAAATCATCATAAGTGATTTTTTTTTGCGTTGACAAATGTCACTGCATTGAAAAAATCTGAAAACATGCAACACCTGTGGACCTCCTACTTCCATAAATTGTTACTTGAGGGTGACATTTCATATTTTTTCATTCTATTCCCGCTTCATCTTTATGATATTACATTTACATTTGATTTGTGTATATTGGTGTTCATGACATGTACCATGCCTCTATTTGGAGGTTAAATTTGTTTTGCTTTATAATCTGTATCTTTCTAAGATAGTGGTGTCAAACTTAAATAGAAATGGGGGCCACAAAATAAATAACAAGTATCCCTGTGAGCCACATGATGACTTAGAAAATCACGTATTAACATCATTTATTTTTAATTGTGTATTTATTTTTAGTAGAATATTTCTTAAGTACCTTTTAATATATTTGGGGAATATTGTGGACCCTATCCTGGAGACTGTGCATTTGACACTTTTGTTTTAGGATTTGTAGTAGACATATACAGAAATAAACCATAGCTGTATTTTTGTAGCATTTAAATATTATCTTTACAATTGTAAATATACATATCTTAACATATCAGTTATTCAATGAAAACTCAGTCCTACTCAAGAGAGATATTTTCATGTAGTACATAAAACTGGAATTAGAGACTTCAATTTAGTCACCATTAAAATGAAATGCAAACTCTGAATCCTTCCTCCCCTTTCTGATTTGGAACATGCCTTTTCCTGAAAGATTTGGAATACTGAATGTTGTATGAAAAGATAAAATTAAATTTGGCTATCTCAGAGGACTAGTTTAGATTTAATATAAGTAAATGTAACTGCTCACTCATCCAAAGAAACGCACTCATTTTCCTTCCGATGCTTCAGTAAAGAGAACACTAATCTAATTATGGTTTAAAAAAATAAATTGTCTTTGTGCTTGGTAGAAAATAAACAACACAGCTGTAGGGATTTTGGTGGTTCACTTATTAAGAAAAATACTTTTTGGTGATTAACAAAGGTACATTTGTTTGAAACATGAATATGTTGAAAGACTGTCCTGGTCAGCAGTGATTCACAGAACAGAAAAAAGTTTCTTTAGAATGAAGGAAATTGAAAAGCAGAAAATTAGTTTAATTAAATTAATCAATTTCTTGGATTTGTGATAGAGGTGGGTATACACATCAAATAAAGAAGAAGAAAAAAATACATATATACATATGCCTGTATATATACATATTAAATATTTGTGTATGTGTGTATATATTTACATACATACATATGTACATAGATATCCTCTCCATCTTTTCTATTTGCTGGCCAAATATAGGGATCTGTTTTTATTGATGAAGATGATGCCTTCTTGTTAAAATCTATTGTTGACGATGGTACCTCAGGGTCAAAAACCTGGTCATTTGTGTCAGACACTGCAGATACAATTAAAGGAGGAATTGCAAAAGACAATTCCTACTCTCAGGCAGCTGACAATCTGATGAGGGAGACAACATGCAAACAACCAGGTACAAACAAGATATATAGGTTATATTAGGAATATTCTCAGAGGGAAAACACTAAGAGTAAGGATAATCCTTCTTGAAAAATGATGGACATTAGATGAAAATGGTAGGAAAACAGGAAAGTCAAGAGATAAAAATGAGAAAGGAGAGAGGCCCATTGTCAACATTCAGTGAAAATACTTGGAGTCTGGAAATGGAGTATTCTGTACAAAGAACAGCAAGATCAGTGTCATTATATCTCAGAATATGTGGAGTAAGGTATAAGAATGCAAGAAAAGGACAGATCACAAAATGTTTTAAAATTCAACAGAATATTGTATATCTGATCCCAAAGGCAATAGGGAGTCAGTAGTATTTATTAAATGAGAGGTACAAATGACAGAGTTAGAATTGGGCTTAAGGATGACCAATTTGACAACTTAATGGAGTTTGGAGCAGAGTGGGGAGAGACTTGAGACAGGGGAATCAACCAACTGTCTTTTGCAATACAGCAGACAGTACTGATAGGGATCTGTACCAGGATGGTGGCAGTGTCAATAGAGAGTAAACATCATATGATGAAAGAAAGTCAACTATTATGTTGACAATATTTTTGTGGCAATTTTTGTTAACTTGGTTCATCTCACAGACTCCAAATACATGTTCTCTGTACTGTGAGTGTTTTTTTTTTTCTGGATAAGCACAGACATTTACAATTCATAGGATTAATAGACAGTAAGGACCACAGTGCTCTTATAATTCAAACTTTTTATTGTATGAATGGAAGAATTGAGTCTTAGAAAGATGAATTGACTTGTCTGAGATCACATGAATAGTAAGTTGACTGGCATTCCAATCCTGGTCCTCTGATTCCTTATTCAATAACTTTTACAATTTATCTTGGACAGAATTGCCATATACATAGATAAAATACAAATGGCACATTTTTTTTTACCATAACAAAGGATGAAGAAACTGAGATCCACCAGGTGATGTGACTTGATCAGCATCACACAGATGTAGTAGAAACAGTAATATAAACTAATTTGCTGTCTCTCTAAGTCATGTAGTTCATTGCACTCTGAGCTCTATTTTTTACTCTCTGGACTTTCTCCACCAAGACACAGTGGTTTCCTCACCCTGAAGTTTACTCTGCCCCTGGTCTTATCACACTGGAAGCACAATCCACTCCTGCAGTCTCTTCCTTGTATATGTTGGTTTTTTACCCAAAACTCCATTTTAAGGAAAGTGTCTTGGCCAGTCATATCTTTGTTGTTCTCTTGCATCTACTCCTTCTTCTTTAGATTTTCTCAATTATCTACCCATTGCCTCGACCCCTTCACCCCTCACTTTGCAGTTTTTTATGTATTATCTTTCCTCATTAGAATTTAAGCTCCTTTAGATCATAGATTATCTTTCTTTGTGTTTATATTGCTTATTGGTATTACCAGCTCTTTATACAGTGACATGCTCCCAGAAAGTACTCATTGGAAACAGAATGCTAGATGGAACCTAGCTGTGATATTTAATTAGCTTAATGACCTTGGGCAAGTCATTTAACTTTCTGAACCTCAGCTTCCTCAGAAGCAAAAAAGGATAATATATATGGATAATAACCCATATGGATATACTTGAGAAAGTCGATGGAAAATTATTTTGTAGATCTTCAAGTTTTATTAAAATAAGTAACTTTATTGTATACTAATTATCAATTTCATCTACTCCACAATTATGGAAGAAGACATCTTTACCTCCTGTACATAAAAGGATATGGCTTGTTTAGATAGTCATGTGATAAAGGAAAAATAATTTCCTTTGAAAATGGAGAATACTTCAGTTTTTTAGTGGAGAGGGAAGAGTATACTTATTTTGTTTATTTGAAATTTGTAAGAAATTTTAATTTATAATTGAGAATAAGAGAATTTATTTAGGACTCCTGGTTTCTTATCCATTTCTTTTTCCCCCATTTAATGGTACTTTATTTTTTTCCCAGTTACATCTGAAGATAGTTTTCAACATTCATGTTCCTAAGATTTTGAGCTTCACATTTTTCTCCTTCCTTTCCCTCCTCCCAAAGAGCAAGCAACTTGATATAGTTATACATGTAAAATAATGTTAAATGTATTTCCACATTAGTCATGTTATGAAAAAAGAATCCAAACAAAAGACAAAAACACAAAAAAAGAAAAGAAACAACAAAAAAGTGAAAATAGTATTTTCTATCACTAGTCTTTTGGAATTGTCTTGGATCATTGTATGAGAAGAACTAAGTCTGTCATAGTTTATAATCACACAATGTTGCTGTTACTGTACTCACTGCTCCCCTAGTTTTCCTCACTTCTCTCAGCATCTGTTTATGTAACTTTTGCCAGGTTTTTCTGAAATAATACTATTGATTATTTCTTATAGCACAATAGTATTCCATTACATTCCTATACCTCAACTTTTTCAGCCAATCCCCAACTGATGGCCATCCCCATAATGTCCAATTATTTGCCACCACAAAAAATAACTGTTATAGATTTTTTGTACAACATTTTAAAAAATATTCATAGTTTGGTATGACCACAATGTTTAGCTCATAGTTAGATACAGCCATTGAGTATTGTGAGACTCAAATGAGCTAATATATGTGAAACACTTTGCAAGCCTTAATGTGTTATGTAAAAGTGAGTTATTATTACTATTACTAATGTATGTTATTATTATTACATTGTCACTTTTTCTCCAGTCTGGTGATGACCGAATTCTCCCCAACCTCTATTACATGACTGCTGAGCTCAAATAATGTTCATAAAACAATACTGGGATTCATTTGTAAATTTTTAACAACTGGGC
The DNA here is from genome assembly GCF_028583685.1 of Petaurus breviceps papuanus. Taxonomy (NCBI): domain Eukaryota; kingdom Metazoa; phylum Chordata; class Mammalia; order Diprotodontia; family Petauridae; genus Petaurus; species Petaurus breviceps. The sequence continues at coordinate 42,874 of NW_027186963.1, read as the reverse complement.
TCTTCAGAAAAAAAAAAGAATACATGCAAACACAGTATTAAGTTTAATTTGAATGATTAACACTTTTTTTTTCAAATCTAAGTGAACAATAAATAAAGCAAGCCTTTATTTGTAACAATTTCCAGAGTAAATTCTCATAGGAAGAAGTTGGTTCCAGCACACCCCTGGATACACCTACTTCCTCAGGCAGCTTATCTCTTGTGCGTCTTAATGCTTAGCCCTTTTGACTCTTGTCAACCTGTCTGTCATATATAACCTTATCAACTTCTCTCATTGTCTCATGTAGATCAATGGATATGTAATTGATTTTCCTTTTTTTTTCCTTTACCATATCTGTGGGTATGACATTCTTCATTCCCTTTCCCTATTTTCCCAATTTTCTTCCCATTTGTCTTAGAAACATTCTCCTCAAATCTCAATCATGGTGTAAAATAAAGCCACTTGCTTATGTGACTGTGAAATTGTGATTTATTTTCATAAAATACATGAAGGAACTTCTTGTTATTTGACAGTCACAATAACGTTTTTTTTATTTTTTATGATATTATGAATATTGTTTGCATTGTATGCCTGTAGCTATGGGTGAAAATTAATGTAACAGTGCACTCTTCTTTTCTATCACCTTGTCATATATGGCCCTTAATTGGAAATTATCTGATTTTGTACCTTGTATCATATAAACCACCCAAGAAATCTTGTCTTTTTATGATAGTATAAAACTTTATTTTACAAGGATACAGGATAGGTATCTGGGGCCTTTAGATTACCTTTAACTTTACTATTATTTGGCATTTTTTCATCCCTGTTTATAAACTTACTACTAGTAAACTGTGGACGTCGACAATTTGTCTAACTTTGGTTATGATGGGAGCTGCTCAGTTTATAAGATTTCCTGCTAGAAATTTGTTAGGATTTTACCTTTTCTGAGGACAATTGGATATCCTTTCACTTCCCATCCATTCCAAATGAGTCTGATATCATCTGAAGCTCAAAAATCTGTGAAGCAGCAGAAATCATTAGGGAGAGAGAACGATTCACCATGTGACCATCTGTCCCACATTCTGAATTCATGAGACTTGACAAGTCTATAAAAATGTCATGCGTGAACTTTCTTTAATGGCTATATATTTTTTACTGCCAGATATACTCATTTCCCATCACATTTGTATGGGACATTAGTGATAACCCGTTAAACAAATCTGAGATCCTAATGGATATATATCATGTACATCTTTTTTCATATTTAAAGGTAACATCTGATTTATGCCAGAGTCTTCAAAAATCTGTATATTTATTTTCCTTATGTTTATAGGATATCAGATGCCTCATAAAAATTCATATCAGATCAAGATTAATTCTATCAGTAAGAATATGGCATTTAACTTGGTTTACATTTTTATACTGAAAATATTGTGTTATTCTTAACAAAACTCTCATCCTATCCCCAAAACAGAAGAGACAGAGGAGTGGGTTTACCCTCTTTCATGTCTGAGAGTAGGGGAAGACTACATATGAAAGGCGAAAGGCTTCCAACATCCAGGGAAGAGAACTGGAAAACTTAGAGTAGGGAACCAAGAATATCAGATCCAAAAACATAGCACAAGAAAGAAAAAAAAAGTTATGGGACATTGATCTAAATTACACAATGAGAGAGACTAAGTCACTTTGGAAAGACAAACAGGTTATTAAGAGTCAATACCACTAAGAAATGAGAGCACAAGAGACAAATTATTGCCTGAGGAGATAGGTCTATCCAGGAATGTGCTGGAGAAACCTCTAGTCTACAAGTATTTTCTCTGGAAAGTCCTAAAAATCAGGACTTGATTTATTCTTTTGTTGATCATTTTGTCTAGAAAAGTGTTAATAATGTAGGTTTAACTTAAAAGGATGTTTGCAAATATACTATTATTAAACATTTACAAACACATCTCTGTATTGTTTTATAAACATTGCTGGAGCTCAGTAGGAATTAAATGGAAGTTTCAGGGAATTAAATTATCACCAGACTAAATGACTGGTGACTATAACAACAAAAACAACCACTGTGTTTTATATACCACTTTAAGATTTGCAGGGCGTTTCACATCTCTTATCTCATTTGAGCCTCACAACATCCCAACATATAGCCACCTATTTTTTTGAACTGTGAGTTGTACATTATTGGCCATACCTACCTATGAATCTTAAAAGTAAAGTGTGAGGAACCAGGAGTCCTAGCTAGATTTTGTCATCCTTAGGTGTATATTAATATTTCTGAAAAACTTCAAGCAAAATAATTTTACCTTCCCTCTCACTTGAAAAAGCAAATTATCTTGAAGTTTCAAAAAAATACTTTCTCCCTTTTACATTATTGATCAAGCAGTATCCTCATAACTTCAATGGCTAATAGGACCTTAGTAGATAGCTTAGGGGTAGATGAAATGATAATTAGCAGATAATAAAATTATTTGTTTCTAATATACTTGAAGGACTCTAAAATTATTTGCTACTAACAACTCTCTGGAGTATATAGCATATTTTTATTGTCCCTATTTGTCTATGAGAAACTTGAGGTATCGATAAAGGTCAGAAAGCTGAATAAATAGCAGGACAATGATTCAAACTAATGTATTCTACTCTAGTTCTTTTTCCTATTATAACATATCACCCATATTTGTTTTCTTTATTGTCAGTTTTATACATAAATATCAATTATTTTTTTCAGTAAAGGAACAAATTACTATAGTCTACTATATATATATGTATATATATATATATATATGAATCCTAAAAGTCAGAGACTCAGTGGGAGGAACTTCATGCATCTTCCAGACCTACTTCTAGATCAGTGACTTCAAATCCTCACATCTAGAAGTGTGATGTTTTCTCTCTCTGTGGAAACTTTTAGTTATGGAGGTTCCATATACTCATATGTAAGAATTTTAAGGAAAACATAGAAGTTTTATTTATTAAAACATCTTCAAAATAAGAAAATTATTTGAATGAAAAGTGCTATTAGGTCTATCTTTCTTACAAAATGAAAATTTACTTATAAAAAATAAATTAGAGGAGAATGAGTATGATTTAACATGGATTATTGTAAATAGTAAGTTATTATTTTAAACAGTAAGTGCAATTAAAGGAGCAAAGGCATACACATGGAAATAGGCAAAATACAAGGAACCACTTCAATTAGAAATAAACTAATAGGAAAATATGCCTGAATTTGTAATAAAAGTAAAGTCAAATATTATAATTTTTATTATTTTATTATTTATTTAATATTATTTATTTTCTGGTGTACCTCAAATGTGTAAAACCAAGTGTAATAATGTTATATGATGTTGAAATAGATACATTTTAACATAAATACACAAGACATAATTGTGGATTTGTCTCTTCATGTATTTAGAGGTGTGTGTGTGTGTGTGTGTGTGTGTGTGTGTGTGTAAAGTCATACTATACATACTTCTTTTCATCAGTTCTTTCTTGGGATGCAGATATAATCTTTTTTCATATGTCTTTTGTAGTTAATTTGGGTATTATAATAGTCAAAATGACTTATTTGCTTGAAGTTTTTTTTATTTTTTAAGCATTCATTTGATTTCATTAGTAATCTCATTTTCACTTTTTAAAGGATATTTTATTTTATTTTCCCCACTTAGTAGTATTTTATTTTTTCCAATTACATGTAAAGATAGTTTTCAACATCCACTTTTATGAATTCCAAATTTTATTCTCCCTTCCTCCTCCTCAATATGGCAAGCAATCTGATATAGGTTATAAATGTATAGTCATATTAAATCTTGTGAAAGAATCAGAACAAAAGGGAAAAACTATGAGAAAGAAAAAGAAAAGTGAAAATAGAATGCTTTGATACACATTCAAACTCCATAGTTCTATCTCTACATGTGGATAGCATCTTCCATCACTATCATTTCATTTTTATCCATATTCATTGTCCTATCCCCACTGAGTATAGATGCACTAGGGAAGAGATTCCACTGTACTTCATTCACTTTTGTAAAAAACAAAAATAATTCCATGCAGCCCATCATATGTGGATATGATTTTTTTACCTTTTAAGGAAAATATTCATACCTTTATATTGTTATTCTTTACCTATAGTATATACATATATGCTATTATGTAACAGGAGATGAAAGGAAAGTCAGTAGGTATTTGATCTTCTGATGTGTAGGGTCAACATCCATCTCCATCTGCAGTGTCTCCTTCCCAATTTCCAATTTTGGATAGAACAGTAGTGAAATGACTTCTCTCATTTGATAACCTAATTGTGTGCTTTCAATTTCAATTTCTTTCCTCAATGAATTTACTATATTTTTTTCTCTCACTCTCCAATTCCTGCCCTCATACCAGGGTCTTCAACACAGATATTGGCTCTCACTCAAACACTGGAATCTACTGATTCCCATGCTTCCACTCCACCTTAGTCATATACAAAGGAGGTCACCCTTGGTCTTGCCATAATCTATAAAAGCATTAAACGGAAGGCTGCTATAGTTAGTAGCAGAAGATCTCTACATATTGGGTGGGAGTTCAAATTCATAGCACGAGGTGGAAGTTGCCTTGAGCTGGCATGGCTAGAAGACATGCCAATGGCTCCTAAAAGTCTTCTTTCTGGATCCAAGCAGAGAATGAAAGGGTTAACAGGAAAGTAATACTAACCTTCTCATATGAGGCTGAATATTAGGGGTGCACAGCATGAAGTACATCTTGTTTTTAGGAAGAAGCTGCACTGGAGAAATGGAAGTCAGCTCAGTCCTTTAGAGGACAGGTGCTGTGGGAAGTGAGCAGCGAGAGGAAGGTATTTTCTCTCCTTGATGTACTTAATGTACTAGGGCAATCCAAACACTGGAGAAATGGAGCAGAGAGAATATAGTAAGTTAGGGTTAAGCAACCCATACCGAACTGAAATACCAGTGGTCCTCAAATGGACAATTTTTGCTGTTCATCTGACTAGCCATACACTTTGTGTTTTATGAGTTATTTGACTCACTTCTTTTGTGGAATGGTTATGCAGCTGCATCCACAGAAATAATTAGGCATATGAAATGTGTATAGAATCAGAGGAGAGAATTTTTTGGCCCTTAAATATATTTGTGATGAAAATTCCTGATAGAAATTTCAGCTTTTATTTTTACTTTATTAATTATGATCCATATGATCAAATTTCTAATGCAAAACTTTTTTCAGTAATTTAACTTTCATGAACTCATCAAAGTTGAGTGAACTACAGGTGGAAGAATTTGAATCTATTTGGGTCTATTAAATGCTTTGATTTATGAAAACATAATTTGTCATAAATTTTAATATAGTGATTTTTATCATGAATAACTGAAAAGCCAAGTGACTGCAATTGAGTCTCTCAACTTCCATTGACATCTACAATTATTTGGTTTGTTTTTGGTACTTTCATTTATGGAAGTTATTTCTCCCTTTCCCCAGCAACAATGACAGCAACCACCATCACCAAAACTTTTCTAGTTTTTCTCTCCTAGTGTGTATCTTTTCTTTGGACATACTAGCAGGTTGAACTGTCTTTTTCCTAAACATGGAGTAATTGAAAGATCTTCAGATTGAAAATCCAGAAACCAATTTCCTCACTGTGTCACTAATCACCTAATCAGTTAACTTTATGTCAGTTCTCTGCCCTATACAGTTCTCATTTATTAAACAAAGGGATTAAATTAAAATGATTTATGAGGCCCCTTATAGTTAAAAATAACTTTATGGTTCTAAAATTTTAAGTACCAAGGCAAGTGAAAACAAAATATTAAGATAAATAGGTGCTTAATTTCAAGGCCAATTTTTATATAGATGCTAAAATTGTACTTTATTGAACTCCCAAAGTATAATATTAAATTGTTGATGGAGTTCTATTCGAAAAAGACTATCTGCTCCAAGGGAAAAAAATAAATTGGACTTTGGGGACACATTCTGGAAAAAAAAGGCATCAGAATTAGCTATATTCCAAAATGAATATGGAGTATTTTTTTGATATAAGAATTTTTATTTATATGGTTTGAACTGATAATGCAGAAACAAAATATCATATATCCATGTTTGAGGTTTTTTAAACTATTTTTCATCTATGTACTCATAACTGTTAAGTATTTTAGCCTTGGATTATCTCATTGCTACCGCTGCTGCTGCTGCTACTCTTCTTCTTTTCCTTCTCTTCTTGCTCTTCTTCCTCCTTTTGTTCCTCCTCCTCCTCCTTCTCTTCTTCCTTCTCCTCATTCTCTTCTTCTTCCCTCATGAAATGCGGTGCTCCTTCTTACATACCGTTCTATGTCCATAGTAATATAACTTTTGTTCGCTTTTATTTTTTATGTCATTTTTCAGGTTTGGAGTCAAGATTTGAAAATATATTTTGTATATTTTTATTATTTTTTTCTCTTTCAAAATGTTGGGAATATCTAGTTTTTGGTTTGCCCAGTTTTCACTTACAAAGACAATTAACAACTTGGAAAAGAGGCACAAGTGCTACTATAGAAAGAAACTTCTTAAAAGTCAGAATTGGTCAAATGGGAAAAGAAGCACAAAAATTCACTAATGAAAATAAATTCTAAAAAAAGCAAAAAGCAGCATTGGCCAAATGAGAAAGAAGTACAAAAGTTCATTAAAGAAATTATTTTTTCATTACAATTGGGCAATTGGAAGCTAATGACTTTATAAGACATCAAGAAACAATAACACAAAGACATAAGAATGAAAAAAAATTGAATTAAAGGTGAAATATCAAATTAGAAAAACAAATGACCTGGAAAGTAAATTGAAGAGAGATCATTAAAAAATATTTGATTACTTAAAAATTATTATTAAAGAATGATCCTAGACATGATATTTCAAGAAATTTTCATGGGAAACTGACCTGACATCCTAGTAGTAGAAAGGAAAATAGAAACTTGATGAATCCACCAATCAACACTTGTCACCTAGAATGAAAACTCCCAGGAACATTATGGCCAAATTCCAAATATCCCAGAAAAAAAATTTTCTCCCAAAGAGGAAAAATTTCAAAGCAGCCAGAAAACACTTCAAATTACACAAATACCATAGATTCACAGTCAGGATTGCATAAATTTTAGCACCTACCATGTTAAAGGAAAAAAGGTCATGGAAAATATTATTTTGAAAGGTAAAAGACCTGGGATTGCAACCAAGAATAACCAATCCAGCAAAACAGAATATGAACCTTAAAGGGAAAATGCACATTTAATGAAATAGGGGACTTTCAAGCCTTCCTGATACAAAAAAAATAAGTAGAGATGAAAGGAAAAATTGACTTTCAGATAGAAGACTCAAAAGAATCATGAAATGATAAATGTTCAAGGGAAATCATAAGGGATTTTATAAGGCCAAAATGCTTACCTTTCTATATGGGAAGATGATACATGTTTCTTTTAAGAATGTTTTCATTATTAGTATAGATAAAATGATTCTACATAGAAAGAGGATGTGGAAGTGAGATGATTATGTTGGGAGGATGCAAAGAAATGCATAGGTGTAAAAGAGGGTTGCCTTAAAAGAAGTAGCTAAGGAAAATAATGGGGAAAATTATCTCACATAAAAGAATCACAAAAGGTCAAGATGGCAGAGTAGAAGCAGGACCTCCCCACTGCTCTGGCTTCCACCTTCCCCAATCTATGTAAAAAGGGGACTCTAAACAAACTTTTGGAGCTGGAGGACCCACAAAATGACACAGAGAAACTAACCTCCCACTGAGGACAGCACAGCAGGCTGGCAGGAATTAGCTAGTGGAGTGCTCTGGGAGGCAAGCCAGCCCCACACAGAGGCTTTAGCCCCAGGGCAGGCCTGACTCCAGAACAACAGCAGCTGTGGCCCTTTCCAGATTTATCAACACATAAATGCTAAGGACAAAGTGAGAGGTCAGTGTAGTCTGGACTTTAGGACCCAGTAAGTGGAAGTGCATGGCTTTTGCCCCTGGGGCAAGAAGCCACTGAGACACAGGCACAGCCAGCCAGCTCCTGGCCTGCAGAGTATAGGGGGACCAAGCACCATTCTGAGGGGTAATCACTCTTGCTTTAACCTTCTTGGATCTGGATTGCAGTCTAGAGTGGAGGTCCTGGGGTGTGTGTCCATGTTGCCAGAGTGTGTGGAGACCTCAGAGAGGGCACCCATATAATATCTCCATTAGCTGAGAAAACCCTAGCATTTTGGATGAAAGCTCCCCTGTCTGGTGGCAGAGACCTACTGCGGCACAAGCCGACAGGTCAAGTGACTGAGGGGTCACATTACCAGGCAAAGGGAACAAAGTAGGCAGAAGATTCCAACATTAGACTTGCATTTTGAAGACAAAAACGAGCAAAGAATGGAATAGGAGGAAGACAGTGAAGTCAGAACCCCTGCAGCAAAAGCATCAAAGGACAATATGAGCTGGTTACAGGCCAAAGAGGACCTTAAGAAGCAGATAAGAAAATTGGAGGAAAAAAATGGGAAGAGAAATGAGAACGATGCAAGAAAATTATGAAATTAGAGTCAACACCCTGACTGAGGAAAATAACACTTTAAGAAATAGACTAACTCAATTGGCAAAAGAGGCTAAAAGAGACAATGAGGAGAAGAATGCCTTAAAAAGCCAAATTTGCCAGATGGAAAAAGAATCTCAAAAGCTCACTGAGGAGAATCATTGCTTCAGAATTAGATTGGAGCAAATGGAAGCTAAGGACTTTATGAGAATTCAAGATGCTGTTAAACAGACCCAAATAAATGAAAGAATAGAAGGCAATGTGAATATCTCATGGGACAAACCACTGACCTGGAAAATAGATCCAGGAGAGATAATTTAAAAATGATTGGACTACCTGAAAGCCATAACCAAAGTAAGAATCTAGAAATCATCCTCCAGGAAGTTCTCAAAGAAAACTGCCCTGATTGTTTTAGAACCAGAGGGCAAAATAGAGGTTGAAAGAATCCACCGATCACCTCCTGAAAAGATCCCAAAAAGAAAACTCCAAGGAATATGATAGCCAGGTTCCAGAATTCCCAGATTAAGGAGAGAATATTACAAGCAGCCAAGAAGAAACAACTTGAATGTTGTGGAAACACAATCAGGATAACCCAGGATGTGGCAGCTTCTACACTGAAAGATCAAAGGGCTTGGAATATGATATTCTGAAGGTCAAAGGAGCTGGGGTTAAAACCAAGAGTCACCTACCCAGCAAAACTGAGTATCACGTTTCAGGGGAAAATATGGTCATTCAGTGGAATAAAGGACTTTCAAGCATTCTTGCTGAACAAAAACAGAGTTGGAGAGAAAATTTGACATTCAGATACAAGAAGCAAGAGAAGCATGAGAAGGTAAACAGGGAAAAGAAATCATAAGGAACTTATCAACGTTGAACTATTAACATTCCCACATGGAAAAGCAATAATTGTAACTTATGAAACTTTTCTCAGTAGTTGAAGGGAATAGAAATACATATATATATATATATATATATATATATATATGTATATATGAGGGTATATGGACATATGAATACATATGTGAATGTATGCATATATGTTTACAGGTATACATAGATAGAAGGCACAGGACCAATTTAAAAGGAAGGGATGATACTTAAAAGGTGAAATTAAGAGGTGAGAGAGGAATATAATGATAGCAGATGGGGAGAGACTGAGGTAAACTATCTCATATAGAAGAGGAAAGGGAAAATGGTTACAAGGGAGGGGAAGAATAAGAAGGCAAAAGGGAATGGGTAAACCTTATTCCCATTGAATTTGGCTTGAGGAGGGAATGAGATACACACTAAATAGGGTATCTCACCCACCATTAGAGTGTGGGGGGAAGGGGATGAGAGGGGGGATGATGGAAGGGAGGGCAGGCTGTGGGGGAGGGAGGTTGGAGGCACCCACTTTTGAAAAGGGACAGGATCAAAATGGAGAATAGAGCAGGTGGGAGGTGGGATAGGAGGGAGGGAACTACCAGTATAGTCAGTCTTTTACAATATATCTACCAGGTTAATTTTTTGCCTTAGCCACACATGTACAACCTATACTGAACTGCTTATCTTCCCAGTAAGGGTAGGTAACAAGGGAGGAAGGGAATAAATCTGGAATTCAAAGTATTAAAATCATATATATATATTATATATTATACTATTATTAATACTATTTTATATGTAATTGGGAAATGGGATGTACAGGCACTGGATCATAGAGATCCACTAGAAAAGTTGAAAGGGGTATGGGAGAAAATATGGGAGAGAGCAGATTGGAGAAGGGGATATCCTGTGGGACTGCTATTTAGGGGTGGTGGGTGGGGGAAAAATGGGGAGAAAATTTGTAACTCAAAATCTGGCAGAAATGAATGATGTAAATCCGAAGTTAATAAAGCATTTGAAAAAAAAATCACAAAAGCAAGAGCTTTTGCAGTGGAGTTCAAAACAGTGATGGAGGGGGGCAGGCAATACTTAAAGCTCCCTCACATTGCTTCAAACAATACACAATTTTGGGGATTCTAGAAGCCAAGAAAAACCCAGAGACTATACAATCATAATTACAACACTGTTTTCAGATCTAAAGAATTGGAAAAATACTAATTTCTCATGGGAAAACCAAGCCAATATAATAAAAATAATTAATTTACTTTTTCAATGCTGTGCCAAATGAATTACCAAATATATAATGGAAATATATATATATATATATATACATATATATATATATATAAAATTAATCTGGAAGAACAAAATATCAAGAATATCAATGTGGTCCAGCAATACAAGATTTCTAGCTATATCACAAAGTTGTAATAACCAAATCACTCTGTTATTGGCTAAGAAATAGAGTGATGGATCGTCAGAATAGATTAAGTACACACCATTCAGTAGTAAATGACCATCATCATCTAGTATTTGATAAATTCAAAGTTCCAAGTTTATGGGCAAGAATTCACTCTCTGAAAAAAATTGCTAGGAAAACTTGTAAATAGTTTTGTTAAAACTATGCCTTTTAAAAACAACATTGCACTCTGTAAACTGAGATACAATCTATATGGATACATGATTTGACATAAAGTGTTATATCATAAGTGAATTAGGAAAGATTGAACAAAAATGTACCTTTCAGATAATCAAGGAATAGTTTATGACCAAAAAAAGATAGAGCAGATGAAGGGGAGTAAAATGCCCAATTTGATTACATTATATTAAAAGGTTTTTGCGCAAACAAAATAATGCAACCAAAATCAGAAGGAAGATTGGAAAAATATATATATATATATGTCAAGATTTTCAATAAAGCTTCATTTCTCAAATCTATAGGAAAGAGAGCCAAATTTACAAAACAAACAAGCAAAAAAGTCACTCCAAAGAATATAAATGATCAAAGGACATGAAAAAGCCGTTTTCAGAAGAAATCAAAGCTATCAATATTCACATGAATAAATGATCTAAATTACTATTGATTAGAGAAATGTAAATTAAAACAATGCCAGGGTTTGACCTCATACCTATCAGTTTGACTCACATGACAGAAAAAGGAAAATTACAAATGTTCTTGGGCATGTGGAAAAATAGGGACACTAATTCACTATTGGTGGAATTATGAATTAGTCTAAACATTCTGGAGGACAATTTGTAACTGTGCCCAAAAGGCTATAAAACTGTGTACTCTTTGACCCAGAAATAGTACTACTAGGTCTGTATCTCAAAGTGATTTTTTTTTAAGGAAAAGGACATATATGTACAAAAATATTTAAATTTTTTTTTGTGCTAGCAAATAATTGGAAATTAATTGGACAATGTCTTTACAATTTGTGGTTTATGATTGTAATGGTATACTACTGTATAATAAGAAATGATGAGCAGGGCGGTTTCAGAAAATCTGAGGAAGACTTTTACGAGCTGATGCAAAGTGAAATGAGCAGAACAAGGCAGACATTGAATATAGTAACAACAATACTGTTAGGATGACCAATTAGGAAAGACTTAGCTATTCTGATCAACATGATAATACAATACAATTCCAGAGGACGTATGAGGAAAAATGCTATCTACCTCCAGAGAGAGAACTAATGAATGCTGAATGCAAATTGAAGCATACTTGTTTTACTTTTTTTTTTTTTACCCTGTGTTTTCCTTTCCTTTGCAATATGACTAACAGGGACTTATCGTTTACATGATTGCACACACATAACTGATATCAAATTGCTTGCCCTCTCAAGGAGGAAGAAGTGGTGGAAGGAAGGGAAAGAATTTGATACTCAAAAAGTTAAAACAAATGTACATACAATTGGGAAACATTTAAGCAAATGAATAATATTTTTTAAATGCAATGAATGGCTTCTTTTCAGATATTTATGTCACCTGTAAATTTTTTCAAAGACCCTTTATTTTTACACTAATGACACTTATTTCAATGACAAAAACCATGAAGATTGCTGCTAAGAACTACAAAGTAAATTATCACAGCAACCACAAAAAATACTCTTAGATTTAATTTGATAGAAATATCTATGTTAATGAGAAGCACTAAGGCTAAGACTGCCTCTGATTCCTTCAGAGGATTGTGGTTGGTTGTAGTACTTTCTGAATAAGTAACATTTTCCCCTGCTATCCAAATTATTTCAATGACATAGAAACCCAATTGGTTTCTAAAAATTATGCATTAACATGTACTTTTTTAGAACAACAAAACAACATAGCCATTCAATTATTTTCATAAAGAAATTTAAACAATAATTTTATCTGTTTAATTAAAATAAAATTGATGGATTGCAATTTATAATATATCTTTAACAAATGATAAAATAATGTAACCTACATTTATAGGCATAATGTTTTTACAATTTCACCATTATATTATAAAAGTTAATATTATTAATGTTATTGTGAACTTATATTTTGAAGGATGAATTATCAGAATATACTTGATGATTACTTGAAACTATTTTTTGACCACTAATGAAGATCAGCATTTTTTTTAGGTCAGGTAAAAGTTAGGAATATTTGACTATAAGTCCTCTCTGACACAAAGGCTGTGTAACCATGAGAAAATCACTTAATTTTTCAGGGCCTCAGGCCAAAATGAAATTTCTGGTTCATATTGAAAAACAAACAAGTACCACTTTGATTATCTCAATTTGGACATCCCAGACTCAATATACTCAACAAAGAACCTTTTCCCTTTTACCCTAAACCATCTACTCCTTTAAACTTTGTATTATAATTGTAACCCCCCAAAAATGCTAGTCAAACAGAATTAAGTGACTTGCCTAGGACCATACAGCTAGTCAGTGTCTGAGGTCACATTTCAACTTAGGTCTTTCTGACTCCAGACCTTGCCACATTTGAGCTCAGGTCTTTCTGACTCCAGATCTAGCACTTTATCCACTGTGCCACATAGCTACATAGCTGCCCTCAATTGCACATTGAAAGAGGTTACTAGAACTACCAGTCCCCTTCCCCATCTATTTTGATTATTTCTCTTGGACCTCACATATATAAAATAATTACTCTCGTAAGCTGTTTCTAAATGGTTTTATTTTAAAAATTCATATCATACTCAAGTTTACTCCAATATTTCTTATGAGCTACCCAATTACTAATAAGAATCTTTTTTTTTAGAATTTATTTATTTATTTATTGCCTTTTGGAAGGCAATTGGGGTTAAGTAACTTACCCAAGGTTACACAGCTAGTTTTTGTGTGTGTGTTGGGGGGGAGGGGGTGGGGTGTTAAGTGTTTGAGGCCAGAACCAAACTTGGGTCCT